>NC_081134.1:4534053-4816553 GCF_958295425.1 Solea solea | reverse complement strand
TAGAAACGTACTTGCTAAATGTTGGAGATTGTTTTCAGGATCTTTCTTTTTTTTTTTTGTCTTTTTTACTGAACTACAGTTTGATTCTTGTGTCGGACGATGCACTCACGACTCCTCCAGTGACGACAGACTCTGACCAATCAGTGGCCGACAGTCTGTTGACGTCACATTGGAACCTCACCAGAGCAGTGCAAGTACTAAAAAAGTACCAGATACCAGGTACTATCTGTAATGGAAAAACAAAAAAAAAACTGTATAGTGGAAAAGTGCCATTACTGTTTGCAGAAAAGCAAAATTGCAAAATTGCTAAATAAAATCAAGATCTGGTCTTTCCATGTACATGTGTCAGGCATGTATGGGTGTTTTATTTTAATTTCACCATGGCGTCCCCTCCCCCTCTCTAACAAGGTAATGTCTCTCTACATGGAGAGCCGTTGAGTACCTTTGCTAACGCTGTTACGTGGCTCTTACATTAGACACTGACTCTGACTGCTGATGTTTTGGCATCAGGTGCCTCCGTTAAGTGTGTGGTCCTTGATTGTGTAAATGCTTTAAAATGGGTTTTTGAAACAGGAGCCACTACTGTTACGGTTTTTAAACCTGCTCGCAAATGCATGGCATATGCAATATGTTCACATGAGCAAACACACACAAACAGACTCAAATGCATGAGTGTGTGTGTGTGTGTGTGTGTGTGTGTGGTAACCACAGCTTCTTTGGAAACCACAGAGAGCCATCTGTGATGACAGAGAGTCCTGTAAGTGCTATCAGATATACACACTGTTAGTACATTTATGCCCCGGCTGTGTTTTCACTGGTCTCTTTCAAAAGCTTTAACACACACAAATCAGGTTTGGACAGAGATTAAATAATTGATTTCCTGAACTCATTTTTTCATTTTTGTGCAGCTTTTCACTTATCGCAGAGTTTCCAGTAACATGGGTTAAATGCAGTTCAGCTCTTGTTTGGACAAAAATACGTGAGCAGTAAAAACAAACACATCCAGGTAATTTGTGGAGGAAGTTCAAACTAACAAGGTGTGAGGGAGGGTTGCTGTTTAATGCCTCTGGGAACTCACTCCTCACTGAGCGTAATACTGATGCCTGAGCATCAACTTGCCACCAATACAGTACAGTTGCTCCCAGACAGTGAAGCAACACGGAGACCAATGCCAAAGCCTTTCTTTCTTTCTTTCTTTCTTTCTTTCTTTCTTTCTTTCTCTCTTTCTTTCTTTCTTCTTTCTCCCCGTTAACAGTGCTATTTTGTGTTAAAACATGTTTGGAAACAAGGGTATAAATGATAATACCACTATATGTGCGAAAAGAACCCATCATTTTAATGTTTAACAACAAATAAATAATATAATATATATAATATAATATAATATAAATAATAATAAATGACAGACCCTTTAAAGACAGTTAAGTAGCATGGCAACGGGCCAGTGCACTGGGCAACAGTCAGATCAGAGTGTGAGCCAACAGTGGATATCAACTTAGCCTAACCCAGATATTTATCCTAACCTTAACCTTCTCTGCTCTGACGGTGTAAATGCACCACCAGTGTGTTTACATTGGAATCAATAGAAATCCCTGTGCTTTACTTTCAGACTGAACATGGAAGGATATCCTGAGCGTCTGTAAGGCGACGCTTTGACAGAGCGCGACTGTATATGATGTGTTGGGTAAGGAAGCAGATATGAGATGAACAGAGCTGGAGAAAGGCAAAAGGGAAGGAAGAGGTGAAGTAGCATCCATCCGCTCATCCACTCATCCTCCTCTTCCAGTCTCAGGTCATGTGTGGTCCAGACTTTGACTGAAATTAAAAGATAATGACTTATCTGTGTCATGGTGAGGCAAAGAGGAAAAATGGAGGAAGATGGAGGAAGCAAAAGTCAGTGTGTCTGTGTATAAAGAAGTGGTTAATCCAGAGTAATAAACCACTGAGTGATTGATTCACCTGAAGGAACAGGCCTTTATTAATTGATTATTAGAGGCTTGTATCACCTGTCATAGCAAACTCTCTGTGTTTGCTGATTTTTGCCTTTTCCAGCTGTTTCTCCATCTGTTTCACATTAAAAGCCTTCTGGTTTTTTAATGGGACATCATCTCTTGACTTCCCAAGAGGACTTTTACTGTGAAACATCTGTAGATTTTTATTTCTTTTTTCTAATTAATTAACAAAAGGTTAACATAATAAAAGAACAATTACGGTAAATTCTCAAAGGCTGGATAAAGACCCAGGCCTGATTGTAAGGTTATTATATATTTTAGTGAGACGTTGTCCTGCTTCCTGATCCGCTCATGTTTTAATTTACTGTTGATGCAGTTTGTTTTAAAGTCGACCCTTTCGCCGAGGTTTCATCGACGTCTCGAGTAATTCAGCATAATGAACATTTTCACACCACTAGATTCATTAGCGTGTCATTGATTCTACTTTTGCTGGTTTTTGTTCAATGTTCAACCACAGTGACAGAAGTCCAACATTTCTGGCACCAATATTTCACATTAAAAGATGTCCATTATAAGATGAGATTAAAGTTTATGCCCATTGGAATGATGACCGGATGTCTTTACCTGGGCTTTAATTGTTATTTACCAGGAATTTAGAAATAACGAGTCTGTATTAATCTATGTCAGCCACTTGGCCTGGACTTTATTTGAATTCTGGATTATATATATATACAGTATATATATAACTTGTGTTTGGTATGTTGGTTTTATATTTTTTTTATCTTTCACACGTAAGTTGTAATATTTTATAGCAAATATCTGCGCTTGTACGAATGAAGTGGACATGTTTATATGTGTCTTCTTGTCCCTTAGACCTATCTGGAGGTCGTATGTGTGTGTGTGTGTGTGTGTGTGTGTGGGTGTGTGTGTGTGTGTGTGTGTGTGTGTGTGTGTGTGTGTGTGTGGCTGAGCTGCAGGCCAGCGGATCGTTGCGGTGTGCGAGCCACGAGGACAGTGAAATATAGCCACAATTAGCCCCGGACACAGTTCAATGATGATAGAGAGGCTCGGCAGCCCTTAGACCATGATTAAAAGGCCTGCCCGGCCCACCGCTGATAGAGACAACTGATCTCACATTATTAGTAGTACGATCACCACCAACCAGCAGCAGCAGCAGCAGCAGCAGCAGCAGTGGCTCAATTCTAAGGTGATCGCTGACATTCGTTACTGAAAATATTCAGATCTTAATTGCCCTGTTTTTTCTTGTTTTGCATTTTATACTTAATAAATCTCACATTCTCTTAGAATCTGAATATTTTGGGGGGGTCTAACATCAGGATTGCAATTAATTTTCTTTTTTTCTTCACAAGACAATGTGGATATTCCAGGCAATATTTTCTCCTTTTGTCTGTTTGTGCTGAAAACACAATACTTTACTAATATTTAGGTATTTGCTATAGAATTAACTCTAAACCGCTCTTAGGTTGTGCTTTCACAAACAATATGTTCCTGTTTCATCCCTGACCATATTATTATTTTATATTTATCCAAGAGAAAAGCCAATTGAGATTAAACAGGAACATTTTTTCATGGGGGGACCGAGCCAAGACAAACAACAATAGACATAGAAAACAACAGAGAACATAAAAGGATATACATTTGAGGAAATTAACTTAATAACTAGTAACTCATCAAATTAATTCTGTAAAACACAGCGACTCCAAAATGACATGAACCAAGAATTGTGCCTCTGACTTTGTCCAATGTTTAGATTATTGTTAAGTCGATAATACCTGATTAATATGACATATACAATACAATGAAGTACTTCTTTTAAAGTAATCTGGGGAAGTTTCACACACACAGTGATAGCTGGTGGTGTCTTGCCTCACTGTGATAAACTCGCAGGCCTCAATTTGCTTTGTTCTCAGTCCTCGCTCTCGTCTTGTCAGTTGCCTGCTCGCTCGTAGATCAATGCAGATACCTTCTTTATCTTTTACACATCAGTAGTGCGGCGCCGTTCAGCCCTTCGCCCCATTTATTCTACAACTTTTTCTATTTTTTTTTTTTTTTTTACATTTGAACTCCCCTGCCCCTCCCCCCGATAATGCTGCTGCTGCTCTGTCTCTATTCAGTGTTTACATCAAGTCTGCACAGAAGAAAACTGCTCAAGTGAGTGACACCAGAACACAGAGCAGCAAACACGACCAGAGAGGTCACTGTGGTTGACACACACACACACACACAGTATCTGTGCAGTATTTAAGTATATACAGAAATAAATACAAAGTATAAGGCAAACAAACCGTTGTTGTGACCATGGGGCAGATAAACACCTACAGTCACTGTGCCCCCGTCCGAAAGTCAATCCTTTAAAAAAAACGAAGGATAGGTTGATAGATGGAGGGCTGGTAATGAAATGGAGACATCAAGGAGCATGAAGAGTTAAGGAGGGAGGGAGGGAGAGAGGGAACAACGCAAAAGTGAGGCAGAAAGAGAGAGAGAGGGAAAGAGGGGGAATAAGAAGAATAGCCTTTCGTCTGTGTTCCATCAAGGGAGAAATTACACATTTGCTAAGGTTTTTTCTTTAGACGACGGCCCTCATAGATCAAACCGCTTGGATGTACCGGCCAATTTTCAACATGAAATATAGACACCAGAAATCTATTACACCTGTGTTCCCTCTCCCTTCTTCCATCTGCACCTCTCTGTCGCTCTTTCTCGCAAAGGTTGATGCACCTATATCACTGTCTCCTCTGCTCTCTCTCTTCCTCTGAGACCGCGGACGTCCCTCTGTCCCTCTGTCTCTCTCTCTCTCTGACATGTACATTATGTTATACACCGGTGCATTTGCCTGACAAATGCATGGGAGGGAAGTCAATCCTGTTTAACAATTATTTGACCTTTTTTATTTGACCTTCTTTTTTGTATATATTGTATACTGTATAAAAAGACAAAGAACTTTATTTGATAAAGAACTTTATTTGATAACTTCTGCAGACATCAGAAACCGCGTTACCGTGCGAGTCAATCATCAGAGATCCAGGTATGTCATTGAAAGCATTTTCATGAAATGTGACCAATCAGCGGAGGCTTGTGAAGCTCGAAACTTTAGTGCGGCTCAGTCTTCCACTGCATCTATGGTTATATATCAGAAATGTATGATGGTAAATTGATGAAATCAAGTCTAAATTTTCAACATTTAAAGTTGTGGAGCCCGACAAAATGTCCCCACAAATGTTTTTGGGACCTCACAAAGATTCAAATACAACAACTTAGTTGACAACGGTTACATATTCTCTCATGCCTCACAAAAATATGCCAATATTATCAAGAGTAGATGTTGTAGAATCTTCACACAAGCAAAATCATTGAGTGCCACTCAACACAACTTTGGCTCTTGATAGTGAGAACAGGAGGAGGAATGACATGGAATAAAAGATGGGGAAGGAGTGACGTGGTCATAAGGATGAAGAGGTTCTTAGAAGCCACTGGACACATTTGTGAGAGACTGAGCAACAAAGTCCAGCGCATACTGAAAGTTTACAGAGGGCTTGAGGAGTAGATTTGGTTTTCAGTAATAAGAGTTTTAACACCAGCACGCTTAGTGCAGATAGACATCCTCCAATCACCACAATGGAAGTGCTGGGCTGCAAAGAGTGACACAATAGCCTATTTTTAATTTACTGAGTCCGTTGAACACATCATCTGACAAAACAGAAGAAAAAAAAAACAGAAAAGGTGCTGAAATCACACATCCATTGTTCAGAGGGCTGAAACACAACAGTGTCAGTGAGCTGTTGTTACAGTCTGACCTGCTGATGGATCATCACAGGCCGTGTGCACTGTGAACAATTAAAAGTCAAGCAGCTGTCACCTGGACAGGAGGATGTGTTCAGGCTCTGCACATCCTGTAGTCACCCACACACACACACACACACACACAAGGTCGGTGTTTATGCCAGAAAAGGTCCTGAAGAGGCAACTAATACAAGAACACACACACACACTCAATAACCTGTACACACAAAACACATACGTTTTGTCATAAATCAAAAAACTGCATGCAAAACAAATGTCTGGCTGTTTGAAAAGCATTCACACTGATGCTACAGTAACGATGTCAGTAAAGCAGCGCCGCATATTTTGGTACAATATTTACTGGGGTTTTCAACAGCGGGCATTAAAGTGTCAGGATTTTTGTGGGGTAATGTGTTTGTCAGGAACACAGATAAAACATTCAAACTGTGAACACTTCAGCTTTTCATTGTGCGTCAGTAGTTTACAACCTAACCGCTAGTTTATGATCTACCAGACATTTTCTCCATCTTAACCTCAGCATCATCTATGTTGGCTCGTGTTGACAAACTTATAAAGTTACATATTTAATAGAGAATTAATTATATAAATAAATGTTGTATAAAAATAAATGAATATAATAGTTAGCTACTAGGTGGAGATCACCTAGTCACCTAGGCCACTCGTGGGCCCCAAGTTTAAATGTCTGTTTTTGATATTTATAGATTAATTTAGCATTATATAAAAAATGTATCACTCCATATCAAAATAAACACCCACTCCTGAAAACTAGATACTACTTGAGTTTGAGACGCCTGTTTTAGAGGGTGCTGGAGACCACAACAGAAGATTACTAAAAATGGGATGTTGACAGACTGTCGTCCACTGATTGGTCAGAGAGTGTCGTCACTGGAAGAGTCACAAGCGCGACGTCTGACACAGGAATCAAACTGAACTGAACAATGCTGGAACTGTAGATAAAAATCCTGAAAACATGCAACATTTAGCAAGGAAATGTCTAAAATCTCAACATTTAACAGAGGAGTCTTGTGTTTTTAGTGATGGCACTGCTGAAAGCCGGCGATTATACTATTATTATAGTATAAAGGCACCTGGACACATACCTTCTACATTATGTGTCCACATTCAAATGTTTTCACCCATAGCAGACTTTGGACCATACAACATATGGTAATATTAAGTCACAGTTGTGTTTACAACTCATTTCCCTCTCGTATCAAGTTCATATCAGTCATACCACCACAGGTTTGATGCACTGATATGCACGCAGAGCTGACACTCCCTCCTCTTTTCATTACTCATACAACAGCGACTGATGGATGCTGTGATACAGGAAAAAGGTGGGCGAGTAGAGGGAGGCTCTTCATGTAAAATTCACTTAGCTGCCATATCCCCCCCCCCTCCCTCCCTCCTACTGGACAAGATTAATTGCGTTATAACTTGTTTCGGGTGTTTGGAGAAAAAGCACTTGCTGGTTGAATCCCGAGCCCCCTTCCTCCTGCTCGAGTCCCTCTCCTCTCCCCTCCTCTCGGTGACGACCATCTCTTAATACATCCTGAGAAATTGAGGTTAAGAGGGGATATCCAGGGGGTTATCTGGCATTGCGGCACTCGGCATTGGGAGATTGATGGTCTTAAGAGGCCGGGGTGCTGTGGTCATATTCATATGGTAATTCCTCCCTATTGTCCCTGCGGAAACTGAGGCTTTCTTTAATCTAAGAGGGAGGCTTCCCTTTTTACCCTCACTCTGTTGAAACGAAGCCTAACGTCACTTTATCATCTCCACAGATACTCGTGATGACGACGGGTGGACCGGTGACATCTGGATGGATGTATCACAATAAGCAGTTTCTTTTGCGTGTAAATTAAAAAGGGAAAGAGGTGGGAGCATTGTTGATGTAATAATGTTGGCAGGTGTTTTTTGGGGAGGGCATAGTGATTATAAATGATAACTCCATACGAAAGATGAGATTTTAATCCCTTCTCTTTCAGAAAAAAAGAACTTCAATCCATTTGTGAATGAGCAGCATTCAACGCTGTCCAATTCTGAGATAAACACCCTGTGTGATAAAGCTATTTTGGTTTTACACTTGTAAATCCATCCATTCAGATGAATGATTTATAGCTGTATCGTCTTACAAAACAGACTTTAGAGAAGAAGAAAAAGGAGTGTGTCTCTTCAGGCTTAAATCTACAAATTCACACGCGACTCTGTTCCTTGTATGTCCAATAAAAAAAAAACATTATTGTTATCTGCTTTCTGTTCATTCACCTGACGCCGGGACACAAGAGGGTAAATGCAAATTTTTCAACAAATTTCTCTGGAGGCATAGAGCAGCATTTGAGTGCAGATGCAGATATTGAGCAGTAAACCTGTCTGCGGTCGATCTATATGCTCGCATGGTGAATCTATACATGTGGACTGCCATAATAAATGGCTTATCTATATACTTTGTGGATCTATATATCCAGTACATGGCTGATCAATAGTAATGAATCTGAGCTCAGTAGATAGACAACAAGATGTCTCCTCTGAGAGTCAGCTACACGGGGCCAGTCCACACACACACACACATATACAAGAAGAGACGCGTGTCCTCACTGCATCTCCAGTGGTTTATGTAACTTTAGATATAATCAACATTAGCACACAATAATACAAGTCATTTGTTTTCCCACACACCAAATATGTACATCACCTGATCTTCCGCAAGGTCACAGGGGGCTATAACAGGAGAATAAACCTGTGATAAATGTACGTGCAAAGGCAACACATCACAAATGTACACGGCAGAGGCAACAGAGCTGTGCCACAGTCTGGTTTAGCTGTGGATTTCTATTTGTATTCAACTGAAGTCACTATTTGCTGCTTAAACTCAAGTCATTGTGCACCATGTTGTTCTCAAAGTACAACATAAAAATGAGCACATTTCACCTGTTCTTTCCACTCTTCATTGGCTAAAATTGTCAAAATATACCTCTCCGATCTGCTTCGGCCATTCTGTTCCCTCTGGGGCCCTGAGGTCGGCGGACCACATGACCTTGGTTGTCCCAAAGACCAGGCTGAAGCTCAGAGGGGATCGGGTGTCTGCAGTCACAGCTCCCAAGCTCTGGAATAAGTTGCCATTAACTGTTAGGCTGTCATGATTCTTCGCTTCCTGTTTTAACATTTGTTTTCTTTAGCTTTTACCACCACGTGAGTAGGACTTTTATTTGTGTTGTTTTAATAATTGTGTGGGTGTCTAGATGAAGATGAAGACCAAAATGTGTTCACTGCAGCAAATAGTCTCACTTATTTGATTAATTAGACGAGAGAGACATCATCCGTCAGTCACACCGTATAGACCTCACCCTCAAGCATACCCTGCTTTATCGTACATTTTACTCTAAATGGGGCCATAATATGTCAAAGTGGACACCACACGGTATTGAAAAAGACCTGATACAAACACCTGAAACATTAGCTTTAAGTTATGATACAAATCAAGTGAGAATAAGACAGATTTCAGGCACTTTCCAGACCCAAAGATTATGTCCATTGTGTGGAGTAGTTAAATATGTAAATAGCATAAATACATCACCGCCAAGGTCGCTCATTTCCCCACAGTGTCAATACACTTAAATCTTTTTTCTTCCTTCAGGGCCATGACCTACATCCCCCTGAATTACATCAAAACCTGTCATCTACTCTCTGAGCTGTGCTGCTCACACTCAGACAAACACTGGCGATAAGGTCCGATCAAATAAACTACAGTGATGCTCACGGACGGAGACATGGAAAGGCGGACTTAGACGTTATGAATTAAACATGAGTGTGATGCAGAAACACAGTTATGGACAAGCTTTAGGATCTCACAGGGAAAGAGACAGAAACAGAGAGACACAGAGAGACACAGAGAGAGCGGGAGCGAGGCCCAGACCAGCACTCAAACCACAGCGCTGATTAATTTGGGCTGCAGTGATTTTTCTCACTACTGCTCTGATCAGTCTCTTCACTGGCCAACCATTGACTCCCTGTAGTCCACCGCTGGTGTACGCACTTTCCTCATATCACCTCTATCATCATCAACTCACACACACACACCACCTCCTTCCTCTTAATCAATACTCATATTAATCATCCAAAATATCTGCGTGACAAACCAATTATTAATCTGCACCGTCAAGTCCAATACAGTGAGATAATGAATTTAGTGGCAATGCTGTGGACTCCATCCGTTCATTAACTGCTGATGGCTGCTGTAATGACTGCTCAATGTCACCAGGATATTCTACCACTATTGATGAAGCAGGAACGGCTGCACACACACACACACACACACACACACAGGTATGAGTGTAACAGGGTCAGTTACTGCAGCATATTTGTAACGTATACTTCCAGAGGAGGAAAGTAATTAATTATATTTACTCGCGTTACTGTAATGGAGTGGGTACTTTTCAAAGTAATTTTTTAATTTGTTTATTTTACTTTTAGTATGTTTCTTTGGAAGTGCTGTACTTCACTACGCACTGGAAACGTTGGCAGTGAATTATGAGGACAAGTATTAATTGGTGTTAATTAACCTTTGCCCCATTTTAAGTGATACATTATGTTTTTACATATTTTATTTTGTCAGCACTTATTTTATTTATTTTTTCCTTTTTGCACAACACAAGAAAGAACCCCAACCTTGTTAAAAAAGTAACTAGGTAACTTTTACTCTGAGTTAAATAAGTTACTTTAACTTAAGTACATTTTAAGGCCAGTGCTTGAGTAAAATTGTATCAAAATAGTGGTACTTTTACTGGAGTAGAATATTTCAGTACTCTTTCCACCTCTGCATACTGCAGTTTATTACACAAAATGTATGTATTGTTTTTATTTTTATATTTTACCCTGACGCGGGAGTTTAAGTTGTCACGTTTGTGATTTTCTGTCCCCCATATTCACTTTTGGGGCGCCCACCTGATATTTAAGGGTGCGTCCTGCCCTTATCTCTCCCCCTTCTGCTGCTGCATACTGTGGGAGAAGTACGTCACGTGTGTGTTTGTGTTATTTCCTGATTGTTCAGCATTGTCATTATGCACATACGCAGGATTTTCTTGACACACATTACAGACTATTTTTTTGTGTTTTCCACATGTTTCACACACTGATGGGAGTTACTTTTATTTGCCACAAGAATTCTTCACAACGCTGCAACAGTCACACACAGTACAGTATGTAGAGAACATAATGAGACAAGTTTACCAACTACACATATTTCATATCTGCCTCATCCACCAGAGGGTGTCATCGTTCTCCCTCATCTCTCTGTCTCCTACTCCCCCTCATTTCACTTCCTCCACTCATCTTCTAGCCCTCTTTCCTCCTCCACCTCCTCCACCTCCTCCGCCCACCGTCATATTGATGCCTCGGCTCTTCGCTCCAATAAGCGTCTAATCAACAGCAGAGGAGATCAGATCAGATCACAGTGGAATGATGGATCTGGGAATCATTTACTGGGACTGGCCCACTCTGCTAAACCACGGGTACAAATCTTCAGGATGATTGCCTGATGAAACGATGAGCTCTGCGTTCCGTACCATGAGTCCACAGCTCATAAGAGCAGAGAGGAGAAAGGTACAGACGGGGAACCGGATGTTTTGCACTTCTTTGCTGCATAAATAAGTTGTAAACACACATCAATGTGTACTTTTATGAGTAAAAGTACACATTGATGCTGCTCATTTGTTCAGAACAGATACAGCACTATCACATTCTGATGATGCTCTTGCAACTTTGAAATCCACAAAAAAAATTTTTTATCTAACATAATCAAGTAGTTTGAGTCAAATGCATTTTATATTTTACTTAGACAACCACGTGATGTGGTGGAAACAAAAAGAAAAAGTAATTTTACACATGAATACCTACAACAAACTATAAACGATTATACCGAGGAACAATTTGCTGTTCAATTTTGCTGCAATTTGAATGCAGATCCTTTTATTGAATTGTGTCTTTGTAAGCATTATATTGCAGCCAGGCAAAATACATTTGTTTAATTAAATTGACAACAATAGTGAGTACCTGAAACACTGAAATATCTACACTTCTCTCAGGGAATGAAACACAATAAAAGTACACCAACAGTACAAACCTGCCTCACAACCAAGCAAAGTAGGAATAAGGAAAGTATTTTCTCCCCAATTACGCTGTGAGAAACTAAAAGTTAGTTGTGTGTGTGTGGGAGTGGGAGTGTAATTTCTAGGAGACAAGGTTGAACATTAGGTCAGATCCACTCTGTAGTCTCTGTCTGCCCGCTGTGTTCTGGGCTGTTTATTTGAACCCCGAAGCATTAGCTCCCTCAGTGCAGCTAAATCAGGCAGAGAAAAACAAAGGCAAATGAACTATGATGCCACCAAATACCAGAGGCCAGACCACTGAACTTTATACAAGGAGATTTCACGGGGTCTTGTCTTCTTCTCTCACGCTCTACAGACGGATGCTCTGTTAATGCTGCATCAGTTGTTAAGATATTTGGGCATTCTACATATAATATGGACACACTGTCTCTGCATGCAGATGCTATAACTTTAAGGATAAATAGATGATCTTTTTCTTTTGCAAGGCATTCAAGTCTTCTTTTTTATTGTTGGAATGAGATTCAAACCCTCTCTGCAACCAAAAACTTACCTGACAGTAGCAATAAAACGTTGAATCAATTAGCAATCAACGGTGTGTCACTTTATATATAAATGGACTTAAACAAATGTCTGTTACATTGAAACCAATGTCAAATGTGTTCACACAATGATTGAAATTGGGAAGACACTGATGCGCCCAATGATGTTCAAATCGGGTCTGTTTACCGCTCACATTACAGGATATTTTGATTAGATAATCTGTTCAAATAAGCTTAAAAGCAGAAGATACCCACGATAGTCGGAAGGACCAGTGTGGGGCAGGGTAGACACATTTTACGTCATGAGTGGGCAAGTGAGGCAGAAGAAGAACACAGCGCAAGTAAAATGAGACAGCTTCATACATTTAAATCCACACAATTTTATCCGTGGGATAAAATAATGACAGTAAGTTTCCTCTCTGTTTCCAATATTTGTATCCATCGGTGACTTTTGTTGTAACTTCAAACACTCTTCAGAGCATCGGAACTCGGTGACATCACCACCAGACCTTTAAGACTCTGCGCACCCGAAATAATGATGAATGAAGTCATGCAGGCTCGGCCCGTTGTGCGCGCGTGTCAGCGTTCAGTGACTGTTTCTGCCCTCCATGTTGTCTGATGCCACTTCCTTTTCCTCTTCTCTCCCAGCAGCCTCCACATTTGCATACAAATGAACATCTAAATGGGCTCAATGGCATAATTGACTCACAATTAGACATTTTCTCGAGTTGGTCACTTTGCACTGGACACACACACACATGCACTAAATGAGAAGCGACACACACACACACACAGAAGCAGAAAAAAATGGCTGCTATTTTGCATATTAATGAGAGTCATTAGCTGTCGGTCGGCAACGGCTGACAAGGGGACTTATTTATGTCGTGGCCCTCAAAGCCTGACCAGGGGAAAGTGTCCAATTCAGCGACTGCTGCTAATTGTTCCTGAGCATGTTGTCCGGCCGATCCTCATCATCATCATCGTGGGAAATTAGGCGCGCTTCAAAAAGAGGACTTGGCTGACGTTGAGCGTGGCCTATTATGATAACTCTGTGTGGGCTTTTAACTTTTGCTGCTCTACAAGAGCCAGGCTTTCACCACGGAGCCATTATCCTACTGTTTCACTTCAAGTAACCACTATTGGATTCCAAAACGCTGAGAGATGAGCCAGAATAGCAAGTGACCTGAGACGCGGGCCATTATGCTAATATTTTGATCAATGAAATGGGGGAGTTGTAGCAGTCAGACGCTCATGAAAAAGCGCTCTTTTCCCCCGTTGAGCAGCCAGAATTCAAATATGGTCAAAGATTCTGTTTAATAATATTATCACACAATACACAAAGTCCCTGTCCTTACAGGGTCACATGATTATGTAAAAAAAAAATGCCGTGCAAATAGTTTGTATACAGACAATGTCATGATCAGTGATTAGACCAGACTGTTTTACGTGATTTAAACTGGGACAATGATCTATACAGTATGTGGTCATATTCATTTTCAGTGAGGTTCCACTTTTCAAATACAGAGACTAAATATAGAGACCAAATTTACATTTTATCTGATTTATTTTCTTCTCGAGTGTTTTATATCATCAGAACCACAAATAAAGTACTAAATATGGAATGTGGCGTGGTTGCTCAGACAGAAACTGCTAGTATTTATATATATATATATATATATATATACACATGGCAGAGGACCATGTCTATACGCACATGTCAGAATGTGATGAAAAACTTCCTTGGGTGTTACACCTGTCACTTTATGAGGTGTCACCTGTCCCTAATAAAGTGGCCGATGAGTGTATATAATGGCAAAACTTCCCTTTTTCTGTTGATTGACAGATGCTCAATTAACTTGAAATGATAATCCGTAAAATTATTTCACACAGAAAACATACAGCACACTAAAGTTACATCTTAAGTCTCATCTGTGTCTTTTTGTCTATTTCTTGGGAAAGTAAAGGCCGATGTGATGCTTCAGTGAAAAGGTTTCTTTTTCTCTCTCGCAGCTGGAGTGCCAGGCAATCCTGTCGCGATCCAGAGGAAGAGGAGTGTGACAACAAAGAGGTGGAGGACAAGGTGGTATTAGCGCGCGCACGCACACACACACACAGAGGAGTGTGCAGTAGTTATGGCCTCGACAGCTTTAGCACCTCCATATTGTAAACAGGAGGGTGGCGACCGCCTCCCTGTGCTTGTTAAGATCATCTCCGTCATTCAGCAGCCGCGGCACTGTCAGCACCTCACTGTGCCCCCAACACAATCAACATTAACCATGACACACACTCACACTGGCACAACGTCTATGTGCATTCATAAAAGGCTACACACACGCACACACACACACACACACGCACCATATTCCCCACTCTTGTTCACGCATCCTGCAACAAATTTGTGCACAATAAACAGACACTTTTAGATTTATATTGAAATATAGATACTGTACATGTATGCAAAGTCACACACGTTAAAACCTCTTGCTCCTACAGACACACACACACACACACACACACACACACAAAGAGAGAGAGAGAGATATTTTCTGGCAGCGCCCCATGCAATCAACATTATCCATGTGAGCTCCTTAATGGGCACCTCGTAAAACAGACGACAGCGCTGCTACCAAAACCATCCACAGTAGAGATAAAGTACCTGTGTTAACACACACACACACACACACACACACACACTAAAGATACATGGAATCCTTCGTACAGTCTCGTCCATTAGAACTGAGGTTACAAAGTTTTTTTTTGCTCCTACAGAAGACAAAATAAAAAAGAACTGGTACTCATATTTCTTCAAGCTGTCGTCACGTTTATGGGTTTTCATGGGTTTTTGAATCCATTGTATTATTGTATAATGCTTAAAACAAATAGTTAGTTATAGTTAGTTATATGACATGTTTTTCATATATTGACAGCCTACATTTCAAAATAACTATTCCAGCCCAACTTTATGCAAATTTTGTTTAAAATGTCTTTGCTTGGCAGAGGTGAACTAACTGATGATTTGTATAAAAGAAAATATGATGTGTGTGTGTGGGTTTTCTCCGGGTTCTCTGGTTTCCTCCCACAGTCCAAAAACTCTAGAACATGTTGAAAAACCAGTGTTTCTTTAACTCCTCAAAGATATGGAGCAAAGAATCCAGAAAACATTCACATTTAAGAAGCTGAAAAATCAGAAAACCTGTTTTAAATTAATTCTTTAAAAAAAAAAAAAAACTGATTAATCGATTATCAAGATAGTTGACGATTCATTAAATAATAATCATTTAATGGAGTAATTGTTTCGGCCCTAATCCAGTTAGTGGCAGTCTATAAGGCCACTTCTCATTGTCATAATGCTGACCTAAGGCAAGTTATGAGATGAATGTACGTTTAAAATGACGACAACCAAGGTTCGATAGCCTTAAGAGATAATAAACACACAGACATTTAATCAGTGAAGACATTCGCAACATACTATGACAAGAAATAACCAAAAAGGACAGGGAAATCTGCACACACTACAACACGGTGCTGCATTTCAAGGCTCAGCTGGGAAGAAGATACTATCAGGTAAAGCTGGTGCCATGGGTGTATGGGTGTATGCATGTGTGTGTGTGTGTGTGTGTGTGTGTGTGTGTGTGTGTGTGTGTGGTCACTGGGACATAAAATGGGAGCACGCCACCCATGTCAGATATGCTGCCCTTTCTGCTAACGGCTCCAGAGGCCACAGAGGCTAACTGTCGTTACTGCCCCCACCTCCACCACACACACACACACACGCGCACACACACACACACACGCACAGCCTCTATCACTTTTTCACACGCACACTCACTCACTCAGACATGCACAGGGCTGGAGTCGACACAGCCGCGGTCAGTCTCCAGCCAGCTAGTGGCGACGTTCCCGTCACAACTGCCAGTGCATTTGACCTTTCTCATCCAGGCTTAATCGGATTGTGTCCCTCTTTATGAAATCAGACGCTAAAGGTCAGCGGGCTGTTTAACATGGGGTGGAGGCCCAGAGCTATGGAATTTGCCTTGGCAGTAAATTACCTTTATTATGTTTGGTGCGTGTGATTCTATATCCTCCCAGAGGCCGCAGGGCGCTGGACATGGTGATACATGGAGATGGGCTACAAGACAGCCCCTGGTTTTTTTTTCAGAGGCACAAAGAAAGGCTGAGTTGCGGTGATGTGAGATATTATCGCTAAACACCTGTATTATATGATAGGGAAAAGATGTCTTATTTTCTTATTTGCCAAATGAACAGTTGCAGCACTAGTTTAACATACCAGTGC
Source organism: Solea solea (assembly GCF_958295425.1). Lineage (NCBI taxonomy): Eukaryota > Metazoa > Chordata > Actinopteri > Pleuronectiformes > Soleidae > Solea > Solea solea. Next base: position 4,799,839 of record NC_081134.1, on the reverse strand, counting down.
CGGGTGTGTGATGGCTGCGTTTCTCACACTTCTTCACACAAGTCTCCTGGTTGTGAAACAATCTCCTCACACTGGTGACCATTCATTTATGCCGTATTTCATCATCTATATTCCTCTAAACTGTAGTGAAAAGGACTTTAAGGGGTCATTAATACTAGAAAAGCACTAGACTTTTCAAACCCCAGTACTTTTAAAAGAAATATTAGATAGGTGTCCAGTTTTTTTGCAGCATATTTGTAAATGATACACAACTCTCTAATTTGAAAACCAACAGCATAAGATGTTTGATAGAAGTGAGCGGCCAACAGCACAGATGATCCGTCAAGTACATTAAGTTCAATATGAGGAGACAGTGAAATAAAGCCCCACATAAACAGAACTGTATACATGTCTGTGTCTGTGTCTGTGTCTGTGTGGGTGTGTATGTGTGTGTGAGAGAGAAACGACGCCACACCAGAGACAAGTGATGAAGATGATGACACAGACCGGCAGAATGACCTGAGACAAAGAAATCACATCATCCTGGATACTGGGTGATGCCTTTTTCCGGGACTGATCTCTTTGTCCTCAACACACGCACGCACACACACACACACACATCATGACACTTCATGTTGTCCAATTGAGGGATGTTTCTGTCAACCAGGAAGTCCTCGCTTGGTTGTCATGTAACCCTTTGATCCGTCATGCAAGCCACTTCTGATCCCTCACCCCTTCATGCCAACTTATCATCACTCACATTACACTTCTCTTGCATCACATTGGACATACAATGTATGTATGAATATATATATACATATATATGTATATGTATATATATATATATCTATAGATAGATAGATAGATATAGATATAGATATATATATATACTGTATATACTGTATGTGTGTGTGTGTGCGCACACACATTTGTGTCACTGAGTGACTAAAAAGTCTCTTGTATGTGTGATGACATCCTTCCTGCTCCTGGCTAGAGGCTACTGATGGTCAAGATGAAACTCAAACACATGGACAACAAAAACAAAACCTCCTCAAGGCCTCTCATGCACCACAAGGATTATGGGAGAAGGAAGACCAAGATGACAGCTATCCTAAAAAAAATTATTATTCAGGCACAGATTTGCCATTTTTCACACAGTGGAATATCTCACTACGATGCACCTCCAGAAACAATTACAAATACCCTTTCCCTCATCAATTGGCTGCTCATGGTTGATGCGAATGTTGGAGCTGATGTGTCACAGGAACAGGCTTTACATGATTATGTCCCCTTGAATCAATATTGAGGACATCGAGTGAAGAATTTAATATGTGGGGCTGTGGAAGTTTAGAACATGACAGTAAAGATGTTACAGTTTACAAAAAACAATAGGACCCAAATGCAGGGTTGGAAAAAGTGAAAAAGGAGTCTTTATATTAAACAAAAACACAAAAAGTGGAAAACTCTAAAGCAGGAGGGGGGGAAGTTAAAGTAAATCTCAAGTGGCGGAAACACAGGGAGCAGTAAAACAGAACAGATCATAACAAAACTGAAATACAAACAAACTGAGTAGACTGAAGTGAACAAAGAGAAGTGGAACAAGACACTGGGGAGAACAGAGACTAAATACTAATCAGACACAGGTGAAACACATAAGGGCAGACAATCAGGACAGAAAGTACAAGGAAATACTACAAAACAAAGCAGGAAACAAGGAGCAGGCAAACCAAGGATAAAGAAGATTATTACATTGTACTTTTAAGATTGTAGAGTTTGTTTTTTTTAAGAAAAGATCCCATTGTTAGTGATTTCAACACCTTTTTACGATGATCCAGATATTCTGTAGCTTGTTTGGAGGTACAACATAAGAAAATATGCATCTTTACCATTTTGGTCTTTCTTAAGGGGAGAAATGTTCTCTTTTAAAGGGGGCGGTGTTACGAGCCCAGGGTCATGGTTTCTTCTCCTTGTGTGTGTATGTGTGTGTCTGCATGTGAGTGTGCGATGGGTTGCAGGTGTGCATGTTTGTATAGGTGGATCCTGGGAGCCGATTGGTCCTGCAGAGGAGGCTTGATCACCCCCAGATGCAGTGGACATTTTGAACTTTTAGTTTTTAATAAACCTTTAAAATGGTTAGTTTAGTGTGTTGCTTGTGGTTTCTTGGGAGTTGGAAAGAGGGAGTCTCCACACTCTTGTCGCGATCAGGTTTTCCCCTAGGCCCGGTCGTAACACCGGGTACTTCTGCTTCCTCCTACGGTCTAAAAACATGCAAATTTGGTCCTAGATTAATCAGAGATTCTATAACACCCCATTCGCACGAAACCCATTTAATCCGGGGTTTAAATGGAGTTTTTCACCAGTGGGAATTTGTTTAATCAGCATTCACTCGCAGGTCAAACGACAGTTAGATACTGTAGATTAGACTGTTACCTTCCCATCAGTGACTTGGTTAAAATAAACCCTCCCTTTAACTGTAAGCTCGAGCACAAACGACACCTGTGAGGCAGAAGTTTGGCTGAAATGCAACTCAACACTCATTACATTAATCCACTCGTAAAACTAAAACCTGCATAGTAAAAGAAAAAAGAAAAAGAAACTCATTTGCACATTAAACACTCTACACTTGTTAAGCTTAGACTCTGTTATCATTACAAAGTCCACCACTTAAGCCTGCAACATAAATACAACGCTGCAGCTGACTGTACAGTAAACGTTTGAGAGAGCACATGCCTTCCATCAAAAATTAACTTGAGTAGCTTTGATAATTGCACCATGGTGTAAAATATTTAACAGTGAGAGCTGTTTGGAGCAGCTCCAATGGACATCAACTTCATCCAGAGCCATAACAATTACCAACTGCTGACTGCTCTCTCAGCCACTGTGCTCACTCCACTTTGGCCCCTCTCTTTCTCTTTCTAGTCCTCTTTCTGGTTCCATACCTTTGGATTTGCATCTCTCTCTCTCTCCCCCTCTGCATTGAAGAGAGGGAGGGGAGGCGAGGGAGATGATTTAAGGTAATGAGAGGAGTAAAACATCATTAGTGCAAATTAACTTTTGTCAGCTGAGGTGATCTTGGTGGGGGCGCTTCTGCCACTGGCGGCAGCTCAGATAATGGCAATTTATGCATCGCCGTGTGTTCCACTGTGTGTGCGTGGCTTTCGCTTGGTGTGTGAGTGTGCGATGATGGCCACCAAGGACGCTTTCAGTCTTAAAGGGCAAGTGCAATCTTATGAGAGACCTTTCTGAGGCAAGCCGAAATACTTTCATATCACAGCTGCTCCTAATACTGCAGTTTGAATATAAAGGTGACCAGACACAGAGAAGGGCCAACACTTGATTTAGAAAGGGCAAATAACCAATATTTACTAATGCTATAAATTTAAAGTCATAATTCAGTTTTCCTCTTGCTGTGGCTATATGAGGTAGGGACATATCAACAATGGCACCGTTTCCACGGACCCACCCGAGAGCATGTATAACATAAAAAACAGGAGGAAAAACTGAATTTACCACTTAACAAAGGCTCAAATCTACACCTACGTAAGTCTACAATGTCTTAAGAATATGTTTGCCACTTTTTAATGCCATTAGACAGAATTGTGTGGCTGGAAACTGAAGTTTATAAATCACTCACTCTCCTGCACCAAATTCCACTATAGGAAAACTGGCATTTTTAGCTCATGGGGACACATGGGGTGCTGCTACTGTGGCTGTAAGTGTATGTTACTTGCTGTATGTAAAATTCAAGTCACAAATGAACACTTAGAGATGGAGGCAACAGTGGATTAACAACTCCTGTGTGTCATGATGTACAATTGCTGATTTTCTCTACGGGGTTTGGTGTTGGCAAGTAAGTGGTTAGTAACGGTTGTCCTCATGTGTCATGTTATAATGTCATGTTAGAAATGTTACAGGTGCATGCTGCTCTTTGTTGTCACTTCACTCCCTGTCCCACTCGCGCTCTCTCTCCATCTTTCTGTCTTCCAAGCTCTGGCAGCAGACGGAGGCATGGTCATGGTTAATGCATGGGGTTTGTGTTGCACTCAGCACTGGAGAATGGGCTCCAGTCCATTAATTAGTAACAAATGGTCGTTGGAAACAAGACAGGCCCAGCACAGGTCATCCAGCTCCAAGGTCTGGAGAGATGTGGACACTGACGTCTGCCCTGGGCCATCTACTGTCCACAGCTGGGCTCCAAACCACATCATCACTGATTCACAATGGACACAACACTGGGCGCATTCTTCCCTGAATTACTTATCCGTGGTGCAGAGATTGGGAGTTATTTGTGCATGCTTGTAGTGGTGTGTTTAAGAGGAAAAGGGCATAATGATTATGTGAGTGACATTCTAAAGTGCTTGCCCTGAGTCTGGTTCTGCTCAAGTGGCAACCAGTAATGACGACTGGGCTCTCATTGTGAAGCCTTGAGATTTGGCCATCTGTGTTGAGGTTTTGCAAATCACCTGCAACCAGGCACCTATTGGCCCTTCCCAGCTGTCAATCATACTGGTGTCCACTCATACGTGCTGTGATTTGTTGTCGGGGTGGAAATCACAGGGTACCTCACGTTACTATACGTCACAATATGATACGATAGGATGCGGTACAGTACGATACACGATAATATCACAATTGTGATATATCTGTCTAAAAGGTTTTCTCTATTTATTCACAACACAGGGAACAAAGTGCATAAAGTCTGTGTATGTAACGTGGATGGGGCATCTCTTAATATAGCTTTCTCCACCATTCCTCTTTCATTTTAGCGGCACCACCGTGAGGAAACATCTGCACTGGCAGGGACTTACTTTAGAGCGCCTTAATGTATTAATTCAAATATCAATATTTGCCCTGGCATTGCGATTATCGTAGTGCATGAGGAAGGACGACGCTATATCACCAAATCGATATTTTGACCCACGTTTTTCCTCTAACTGGTAACATAATTTAAAAAGTTGACATCATGTTTTATTGAAATTTTTGATTTGATTTACAATTTAAATTGGCAAATTTTCCCATAGACTACTATTCCTATCAGTCGCCCCCTGGTGGCTATTCAATATATTGTTACTTCAGGGTTAGCAATTTTTTATGTGCAGACTATGCCTCCGCCTTGTAAACCTGCAGACACCTAAGGCTGCACATGTCAAAAACTAGACATGAACATGATATGAACAGAACCAGAAGTCTGACAGACTTTGTAGAATCTGGTCATAGAGATTAGATTGTTTTTTTCACGTCAGTGGGTTTTCTCATTAGTATTGTAAAATCCTAAATGCCTTGAGATAATGTATTCTGTGATTAAGTCACCTCCCAAATAAAACTGAATTAATTTGACTTGCGCACATCACACTACAACTAGATCAGCATCCTATTCTTCAGAGGTGTTCAGGTCAGGTGAGTTTTCTGAAAGGTCTTCTTTGGGAGAGTTTTAATCATTGTTGTTTTTGACTAAAAACAGTACGACAAAAACAAGTCAGCTCTCAGGTGCACGCAGCATTTCAGGACTCTGTGTGGAGAACCTGTTAATTAACCGGGCGGAATAAATTATCTGTAATTATCACCACAGGACTGAAGCACAGAGAGTAAAGCGGGGAAGATAAAATCATGTATGTTAATCAAGCCATGATAAATTGTCCATGTTCATACAAATGTGGCCCTTTAATGGGTCCCTGTGCATGCCTCACACACACACACACACACACACACACACAAACAAAGTAGGCGGAGAGGGGAGTATTAATTCTATGAAGTGAGTTGGCAAGGAGACACTGCATGTAGGTAAGTGGCGTGTGTGTGTTTCTCTACATGTTTATAAGTGTGTGTGTGTGTGTGTGTGTGTCTGAGATCATAAGCAGTGTCCTGTTGTCATCCTGGTCACGGTGGCAATGACATATCTTAATCTGCTTAGTTAGCGGCCAGGGGTCTTTAGCTAACGGATTATCAGCCAGATTTGAGTAATAGACTCCTCATTTGGCTTTAATGCGTTTTGCATAGAGAGCGACCTCCCCTCATCACTCTTTAAGATAAATCGGCTTCGCTGCAACAAGATAAAGGAAGAAGAAAAGAATTGTAAAGATATTAGTCTGCGAGCAACTGCATAAATCATAACATTTTGCTAATGGAGGCGAGGTTAAAACACTTACATGGGCTCTGCGGTGTACAAACACTACAATACACTGAAAAAAAGAATCCAAATTCTTGGTCACATACAGTAAACCAGGCCAGCGGCGGGTTATCTCTGCATTAAGACTGGTGTGTCTAAATGGTTTTTTTTTTTTAAATGTATTTCTGTACAAGCACCGTTGAAGCTAACTTATAGACTATGTGGACACCTGACATTACACCAACAGGGACTGTAATGATGTATTCAAATACATATACAGTACTTTAATATGGAGTTGGTAACTCTTTTGCAACAGATTTCTTGGAAGACTTTTCGCAAGATTATTTAGTGTTTTTTATGGGAATTTGTGTCCATTCATTCTGTGGAGCAATAATGAGGTCAGATTGATGTTGGACGAGAAGACCTGGCTCACAATCTCTGTTCCAGTTCATCCTAAAGGAGCTTGATGGGGTTGAGATCAGGTTCTGTGCGGGCCAGTCAAGTTCTTCCACACCAAACTTGTCTCACTAGGTCTTCATAGTCCTTGCTTTGTGCACTGGGACACATGTCATGTTGGAAAAGAAAAGGGCCTTCCTCAAACTGTTGCCACAAAGCATAACATTGTCCTTCAACAAACTGGTGCCTTAACATACTAGAAGGGATGTAAACACTTTTTTTACCACTTTTCAACTTGCTCTCTTCAATTTGTTCTTTATTATATTCAGTTATTTATTATAATTCTTCATTAGTTTATGCATTAAGTTGAGGTGGGCAAGGCCATTCTTCTTCATTTGTGTTTTAATACATAAAACACACACTCTGGCTGCTTTTTTCCCTGCTATAGAAACATGTTGGCACAAGATGGCAGCCTCTGTAAAGCAAGGCCCTTAGCCCAAATTACATTTAAAAGGCTTATTCTAAGGCTAGAAACACTAAACCATATTTATTTTATACGTTTACAAACATATTTCTGGGTAATTCATTACATTTCTGACAATAAACCCTTCTAAATGGAACTTTTAAGGTTTTGTGGCTTAGCGATGTTAGCAAGGTAAGCTAGCGTCTGTGTTTGTGGAGATGTTAGACATTTGTCTAATTTGTTGGTAACTGTGTCTATTTTTTTTAATGTTCAGATGTTCAGATAAAACTCTGACAGCAAAGCATCGTGAAAAACGCTCTCATTGTCTCATTGCGGCTGGGCTGCGGACCTCGGCCCATTCTAATTTATCTTCATTCCAGTCTGGATGCCAAAAGAAAATAAACTAAACCAAACTAAATATTTAATGAACCAAAAATAGACTTTATTTATAAGAATTGTCCATATAATTTACAATAGCAAACACACACAGTGGGATATCCTGTGGTTGTGCCTTGTATTTACATTTGTGTCTGTCGACACAACCTGCAGGAAATCTAGTATCGCTTTCCTTTGTGTCTCAATAATCATTTGTCTTCTTGTGTTATCATATTATTTTAGCCTCTTGAATGTTTTATCAGAAAAACACTTTTTGTGCGCTCAGATTCAGATTCATTTGTTCGTTTTTTACTGAACAACACCAATAAAAATAAAAAAATTAACCTATCTTAGTTTAAATCTGCGTCAGTTTCAAAGACAGTAATTGGTTATATTTTATAAAAGATTCCCATATTGTAGGATTTTACTATAATCATGCAAAACCATCAGGATGGAGACAAATATTTTTACTATGTCGAGATTGACTCCATGTGTGTGTGTGAGAGAGAGACTCATGTTTCCCTCTTAGACACACCTCATTAGATTCTTCCCTTCCACCAATGTATTTGTTTATTGCAAACAAGTGAAAGATGCATGTAAAAAAAAAAAAGATGCATGCCACAAAATCCAAGTCTCTTTTTTTCATAAACACACACATGCACACACACATACGGATATTCAGCCACAAACAAACACAGACAAAGCAGCCCTGGGCCCTACCACTGCCGTCACAGACACGAGTTGGCCTGTCTATGTGACATGCACAGTTTGTTTGGTAGTTTTAATTTGACAGGGCTCTGAATAGAGCCACTGTAACACACACACACACATCTGCGCCGGGCCCACACATGCGCACAAAAATTCTCAGGCCTACACACACACACACACACACACACACACACACCTTTAATTTGACAGCGCTCTAACAAGAGCCTGCTGCTTGTCAAATGTTCTCCAGTGGCAGCAGGGATCCGCAGAGCCGAGGGGGTTCTGTTCAAGGACATCTGTGAAGAAACACATGCACGCACACACACACACACACACACACACGCACTGAACAGTGTGTGAGAGGCAGCCTGCTGCACCACACAATGGGAGAGAGGCTGCACACACGCTGAGGGGTTTCTACACTGCTGTTCCTCTCACTCTCCATCTTCCTCTCTTTCTCTCTATGTCTTCCTGTCCTTTTTCTCTTTATCTAACATTCCATTGCTTCTTCTTTTCTTTTTTTTTGTGCCTCTTTTGGTCTTAAGTAGAGGCTGAGGGACTGAGATAGACCAGAAGAGATTTTGATGACGGCTCCCTGTCTGGTCCAACAAGCCGATTTTCTTCTAAAACCACACACACACACACACACACCAATTTTCTCTTCATTCTTCAATACAGAACCCCACGATACCTTTTAAGTTACTCAAAAGCGGTTAGGACTTTGGTCCTGAACCTCAGCATTTTATCATATTGAAGGTACTTGAGGGCACTTGTGATGGATTACACCTCTTTGTGTGTGTGTGTGGGGGAAGCTCCCATGCTGTCTCAGACTCAGCTTCCACAGGACACTTTGCTCATTAGAGGAAAAAGAGGATGATTTGAGTGACTTCTCGTTGGCTCCCTGCTCCACTTGATCACAAGGCTGGTCCCGTGGAGCGAGATCGAGAAAGGCGACATTTCAACGCCATGTGTGTCACCTGTAAAAGACAGCATGACACACCGGAGTATGAATGTGTGTGTGTCTGTGTGTGTGTAAGAAGAGATGTGAATGGGAGGACTATAAAGAATAAGAAAATGGATATAGAGGTTAAAAATGTAAATTTATCTTCCAAACGAATCAATACAAACTCTAGCATTTAAACCGCAACATGGAGACACAGAAATGTAAACCTACAGACTGCTTTGTAAAGGAAAAAAATCAAAGTATGTCAGACTTAAAATCAAAATGTCAAACATTATACAATATCAGTCCAGATCACCACAGAAAGAGGGTTCAGAGATTTGCCATGAGATCCTATCCAATATTGTGTGTGTGTGTGTGTGTGTGTGTGTGTGTGTCAGATAAAACACTGCATATCCCCATCTCATGATCTGGAAAGTGGGTTCAGAGGTTTGCATCCAAAATGTCAACATGAACATAAATATAAACACTTCTTCAATTCGCTCTGACATTAAACCAAGGGAAATTGTTGCAGAGGAAAAACAGATTTCACTTTGGGGCTTTGCATGATTTGCCAAGGTGGAGAGGCGAAACATTAACCTGCTTCAAGGTGTTGAATGCATTTTTTGATAAAACTGGCACAAATGTGAGTCCAAAATGAAGATGTGTGCAGGTCTTGTGAAGATAAAAAGCTGCCCAGCTTATTTGAATCCTGTAAATCACAGCTAAAAGTCAATGTGTAAAGCCAAGGTCTATGAAACTATCAGCGTGGAATAGAGAACATAGACGATATGTTACCGCATTGCCAAGTGCTACCACTTAATACCATTAATCTTGGTGCCCTCCCCCATCTCTCTCACTCCATCTCTACGCTGGAGTGTTCAGCGTCCTCTAAAAGTATGGATCTTGACCGCAGCCATTTTCCTCGGAAGAGGGAAAGGCTAAAGAGAAAGCGCTGACCCCTCTTCGCTGCAATTTTCCCCTCATCAACTTGTGAGACTTCATTAACTTCCATGGTGTAATTTCTTCCTCAGTGCGTTTCTAAAAGCGGGGGCGTTATGACGGCATCTCATATCCAACCCTTCTGTTCTTCTTCTCTCATTTTCATCTCCCACTGTGGATGTCATTTGTAATGTTTAAAAAAAAAAGGGAATCATTTTACAAATCTAATGTTGCTGTTAACCTGCAGATGTTATTTCTTGGTGCACCACAACAGTGTTTCACATTGTAAAGCACAGGGATATCTCCCCACAGACAACATTTCACAGACTAAAATAACTAGTGCTGAACCTGATGGTGGTCCGTGGGCTTGATGCACAGTTGAGGCCTCTGTGAAATGTTGCATGATGGGAACGGTGAGGCAATGCTGCCCTCTTTAGGAATATTAGCGCCACTGTTTGTAGAACATACCTTCCACATTTTGAATTTGCCTCGTGATTGTTGCAGCAGTCTGCATGGTGATTGATTTCACTTTATGCATTAACAGGTATGTGAGGGTATTTTAATGTAAGTGGTGTTCAGGATCCCTTAAATCATTTGTTTGTGCACGAACATGGAAACTCATCTACAAACTTTAGATTATTTGTTATTAATTGGTAATTAATTGATTAAATCAAAAACCTGACAATAAACCATCTAATGTGAGGCTCAGAAGAAATGTTTGTGCATGTTCTTGTAATGTTTTCATCAGTTGTGTACAGGGAACTGGCTCTTTGTGGTATTTGTGTTATGTTCTTTGATTTTCTTCTTGTCTGTTTTATAAATGTTCAATCTGTGGAAAAACTTTAAATAAAATATATATTAAAAAAAAACTAAGAGAGTGGTCACTGCCCTAAATTACCTTTTATAGCATCTTACAGTATCGTCAATTAAACTTTTCAGGGTTTTATTAACTCGTATATCTTTAGATTAGAGGGACAAGTTTGCTAATTATTTAACACAAACTTCAGAAAATACTTAATTGTATGTGCAGTTGATTTGTTCCTTGTGGGTTTTTAACATTACACAGCCATTTACTAACATATAGTGAATAGAATCCAAATTGTAAGTGATTGATATCAAGTGATTATATATACACACTACACAATATGAATGGATAACAACTTAGTGCTTGACGTTTTCAGGGGATGATTTATTTGTAAAGGATTATTTTATCTCGTACATTACCAGGTATAGTCTAAATACTTGCTCCACAACTGCCTAGATGCACTGAAAGAACATGTCCTCTCTCATCTCACACAAATGTCAGTGATGTGTCAGTCAGTGATCAGAGCAGCGCGTCTCAGTACAGTAAGCAATGTTCACCTGTCTCTTTCTCCTTTTCCTTCCTCGTGGCTCAACATGAAACATAGAAACAAGGTCCAGGCCTAGTGCAGAGACAAATACCAACCGCTCACTCTTACAAATGTCAAACTTGACATGACCAAGACAGTCAATAAACATCCCTGCAGGACCAATTCAGAGGCGCACTCCTCAAACAGTCGGTGACGTGTCATGACAGGAGATGAGGGGAAATGGAAGGAACTTTTATCTGCCTCTGGTTTTAAGATCACGGAGACACTTATGTTTTTTTCCCCGATGTCGTCCTTCACTCTGATGACGTTTATTACATGCAGGCCCTCTGGTCATCAGCAAGTGAGCAAGATGAAGGAACCATGCTGAAATAAAACCTTGCTCTTTTAAAAGAGCGCTCATAAACTGTCCCTGTCTCCAACACTAACTTTAAAGGCTCCATAAAAAATATACATATTCCATGTTTTAATCGTGTTAAAACTGTATTACTTGTTCCATTATACCTTGCTATATAGCAAATAAATCAAAGATCTTACCGATGAAGGTAAAATTCCAACAAAATCCCGAAAGTCCTGCTCATCTTGTTCAACTTAACAACTCTGGAGTCTCGAGACAGGTTTCTGCCTCAGAGGCCAAATACCTGTTTTTTTCCACCAGATTTACTCTTCAAAGAGAGGTGAAACATCTTCAACTTAGCTCAAGCACATCTAGTAGCCTACTGCTATGATGACTATGACCTGGATGATGGAGAACCTTCACAGACATTCATACATTCACCTTCTACTGCTTTATCCTCCACATGAGCTTCGCGGGGTACACCCTGGACAGGTCACAGAGACAAACAACCATCCACTCTCACACCTACAGTCAATTTAGAGTGTGCACTTTACCTAATCCATAAATATGCATGTTTTTGGACACACAGGGAGCCTTCACAAACACATGAACAATATATTTTATGAGCATTCTGATTTATTGAAGGCACATCAGTTAAAAAGTACAAATAGGTTGTGCTGAACACATACATTCATAGTCAATCACCTCTTTGCTTTAACTGAATCCGTTTTCAAAAACCACATTAGGGGCTGTTTATTCTAATGGTGTGCATGTACTTAATTATTCAAAGAAAACATAAACTGATTAATTATTCCAAATTCTCAAAGTTGCCTTTATTGCAATCACCTTTGCACACTTACCCTTTACAGCTTAAATATACAGATTATTATTTCCCAACTATTTCATTTAGAATCACTACTACTCGTCTACAATCCATTACATTTAACAGCAATATTAAATACCATTTAAATCACCCAAAATAACTTAAATATCCCAGTGTATAGCAGTTGTATATGTGGTGTACGACTACCGAGTGCGCTATATTAAGCCTCTGTGGCAAGCACATGTGAGACACAGGATTTCACGGGGCTGGGTTAAGTTCAGCACATATTATGTGGAACCTTCCCACTATGTGCACTGAGACGGAGAAACATCCTATACAAGTTCAGCGCAAATTCCAGCTTCCTTGACAACACTTTTATACTCATTTTCTTAGCAGAGACCACTGAGGAAAAATGAAGTTAGACACTAAAGATATACCCCAAAATCCTGTAATTCTCACTGATCTTGAACTCGGTGTCTCCTTTTCACTTCAGTCCCTTGTAAGTCTTTCACGCAAGCAACCAGGAAATCTCGGCACTTGAGGGCATACTGCTCAGGAAAATCTCGGAAATGGCCAACATGGGGACTGGAGACAAAATTAAAGTTGTCCACAGGGACATCCTTCAGCTTCAAGCTTTCCATGAAGAGCTCGACGTCCGAGTGTCTGACAACTTGATCGGCTTTGGAATACATGAAGAAATGAGGCCAGACCGGTGGCCTGTCCTGCACGGCATCATAGTGGTTCTTGTGGATGAACTTGGTCAACGGGTAAAGCACGATTCGCAGCAGGAAAATAACCACGGCAAAAACTGCGAGGAGGAGGAAGCGCAAAAGAGGATTCACGCGTGGTCCCAACACGGATGTCATTGCACGCAGGGCCCCCGGAATGTCCCTACTGCCTGGGGCACTGTCCACAACAGCCCCCAGCACACTGAGGGAACTGAACCGTTTGTCGCTGTGCAGAAACTCTATAATGTACCGGTACAGCATAAAGCCACCATTACTGAATACATGGAAAAAAATAGGACTGTTCTCCACCTCATAGTCATAGAGAATCTCCAGCAGCTTCAGGGCCATCCCACGCAGCTCCTTGTAGCCAATCGGCTCCGAGATAAAGAGTGTTTTCAGGGGAGCGGTGTAGCGGATGATGACACATCCCTAAAAGACAAGACCGAATAGAAGGAATGAATTAAAGAGGTGCATACGAGGTTTACTGGTTTTTGTGATATCTGTTGTGATTACGCTGATCTTTGTGAATAGAAACACTATGACATTATTTGCATTCTAAAAAAGTCAAAATTATAAATATTTCTCAATCACTTTATTGGAACACATCGAGGAAAATAGGGGGGGAAGATGCATGCAGGTTTAAATAACACATTTTCAGCTCCTACAGGTTCAGGTGTCAAGTATTTAGTGTGAACACTTGCACATTGTTGATTTATATAATTAGTAAAACCTGCGTTTGTCCTACTATTTCACATTATTTCAAATATTCAAGTGATGCTGTATTAATTAATTAAGTGTGTGCATAGAGTTTGAAACTCTTTGAGAAAAAGAGGTTAGAAGTGTAATTATCTTACTGCAATGGCAGATAATTGCACTTGTTATAGTCTATATCTTCTATTTATTTCTCATATTTAGACAGGGCTTTTTTGCAGGGTCCATCCTCCTCTATATATGTTATGAAACACAAACCAGTGGCGCCTCTGTCTTAATTGTACGCACAGTGACGAAACACAGCTGTCAATACAGAAATAAAGCACTATAAAAAATAGCTTAGCTAATCAGTTTTGACCTGCTCGTTGTAGATGGCGCTATACTTGGAAAGGTGCTTGTCTTTGCAGCCAGCCCAGCCCAGCAGTATCACCACTGGCTCCTTTGTCCCCTGCCAGTGTCTCTCTGAAAACAAAGCGGACAACAACAACAACAGTAACGTTAGCACAGCTGTCACTGCGGGCTAAGCTAAAGTGAAGCTAACAAACGAGTGTGCGCGGGTTGTTAAGTTCCGCAGCGAACACGCGCTCGTAGGTTTTTAGCGTTTACGTTGAGCTAACTGTGACATAAATGCGCATGTCAGCGATACAATGACAAAATGATGATCACCGGTTGTCCCCGCATCTGGAAACACGATGTTGTAGTCAATTTCTTCTTCAGCCATCTCTGTGCTCGATGTTATCAGCTGCTCTTGTGCTCTAACGTCAGAGTTTGTATCATTTGTCTGACAAGAGGCGGTTATTCATGTGTACCGAGCTCTAATCAATGACTTCTTCTTCACGGATGCTGCTGCTGCTGCTGCTGCTTCGTCGTCAAGTTAAAGTTGGATTACCGCCCCCTGCTGTATGGTAGTTGCTATTGTAGTACTGAACTCTCGTATGACATGCACCTGTTTCGCATAGGCAGAGGTGGAAATTAATGAATTACATTTACTCACGTTACTGTAACTGAGTAGGTGTTATGTGTACTGGTACTTAAAATTACAATTTGTAATTTAACTTTAACTTTAAATTTTACTTTTAAATGTTGGCCTGAATTAAAAAAATAAAATAAATGAATCACTCACCAGAAACTTTGGCAGTGAATGAGGACAGGTGTTTACATATTTTATTGTCAGCACTTAAATTTGTAAAGGTGATTGAAGACTGCGTTTTGCTTCCGTGTAACCAGTAGATACATCAAATCGATATATATTGAACCTGTGTTACATTGATATTGAGGAAAATGATATCATCATATATATTATTTGATTGGAATTAGTTGTTGTTGCCCAATTAATTATTGCCCAGCCCTGTGTAATACAGTAACAGCCTATAATCAATTTATTTAATTTACAAGTGTCTCTCTGTACTCTTACTGTTTTTCCAAATGATGCCAGAGGAGTAAATAAAGTAAATTATTTTTCTTTAATAACAGGTTTTCATAGAACATATGGTATGTGGAGTAAAACCAATCACCATCATCTCTTTGGCCGTTTCTGAAAACATGATGACATCATTCAATGGAAAGGGGCTCCACTGCACTGCAATGTGCTGCTGCTTTTACAAACTGAAGTCACAGACGCCATCATTCTGAATGTTGTAGTTTCACAGGTTGATTACAAGGTCAACAAGAGAAGACTACTCAAATCAATGACCTATACAATTCAAAACAAAAAGTTCATTACATTATACTGAGCTTCTGCATATGTCAAGACCAAGAAAACTAAGAAATACTTTGGCTGTGGGGCCACAAAATGTTGGGCATCAGTGTGTTTTAACTATTAATTACTGCTCGCAATAGTTGCTAATTAGTTTTCATTTTATCAATGAATGAATAAATCAATACATGTATATTTCTATTGGAACTTTTAACCTAACGAGAAAATGAAAATAACCATACAAGTGGTTCTTTTCTTTAGCAAAATGCTCATATGTTCATAAGTCAAGTGCTGATACACCATCTTAGTCAATGCCTGCAAAAATAGAGCTGAAATGGTTGAGAATATGATCATTTATCACAAATATGTTTCAGACAAATCAAAACTTCACCTGTTAATAGTATTCCATAAAAATAAGGGAAGCAAACCTCCAGAGCTTTGAAAATTCAACCTGATGAATATGTGACAAGTTATCAAAATTAAAACAAAACAAATGAGTTCAGCAGGTTCAATCTACTGGGTAACATGGAGGTCGAAATTTCACAGACAGTCTTTTACTGATTTTTCAGTCTGCCTCATTGTCATGATAATGATAATCCATGATGCTGGCATGTTTTTTGTTTTTTTTAAAAAAAAGAATACATTGTGAATTTACACTTGTTTTAACTGTGAGCAAACGCTACATTTTGCGTTCCCACACCATCTCCATCTTCTGCGTGTGAGCCTTGGATGACTTAGAGAAGGTGCTTTTAACCACGTTGAGTGGCGCCTCTTTGCCGCTGAGATAAACCTTATTGAGACAGGAAGGGAGCCACAACTGCCCGTCCTCCTTGTTCTTGTCTTCAGCTGCCACTCTGTCCTTCTGGACAAAGGTACAAGAGTAAGCAAAAATGTATCCTGTCATAAAGGCGTCAAACCCTGCTCGGTGTGTCCCGGCGTCTGCCTTCTTCTGAGCATCAAGCCCAGCTGAGGGGTCACTAAACTTCTCTTTTCCTTCAACGACTTTGTTTTCTTCACTCTTGTCTGTATTCATTTTTCCGTTTGTTTCCTCACCAGCATTTCTTACAGAATGTCTCGCGCCTGTGTTGTCCTCACTTACTCCATTCCCCTCATGTGCTGTTTCCGTGTCTCCAACTTCATTCTGTTGAGCGTTTCCATCACTGTCCATCACTGGTCCACTTTGTGAGGCCAGATCAACAGTCATCGTTTGCTGTTCATCTGCTCTTTCATCTTGATCCACCTCCATGTGGGGTATTTTGTTTTCCGGGGCTCTGTCTAACATGGAGGAACCCTCTGCTTCCTCTCCGTGACCTCTTTTCTTCTCTCGGCGTCTCTTCCTCTTTTTTCGCTTGTCATCCTTGCTGCGCTCATCTTGGAGGATGATAAGGTCTGTGTCGTGCGATAATGGACACTGGGAACCATTTTGACACCAGCCAAACGCCTGTCAAACAAACACACAAAAAGAGAGGACAACTTTATATCAATTAAGAATTTTATATAGATTACAACAAGAAGTCTACTTTGCTTGTCTGATCTGGACAGAAACAGAAATAGCACTTTCTTAATAGTACCATGTTTGATTTCAAATATTTTAAAAGGTGACACTTACGGAGAAGCGCTCGCAGATGTCAGTCTGTCCCTCAGAAGAGGCAACAAGTGGACACACTCTGAAGTCCACATAGCTGGACATGGGACCAGCATATTTACAAAACTCCACATGAACATGATGCGCAGTCCCTCCAGAAGTCAGACTGCGACTGTTATCCAGCTTACTGGAGGGTGGACGACATGAAATATGGAAACATTAAAACGCTTAAACAAAAGCAAACATCAACAGCATCAACTCTCTTTCTTTAGGTGTCAGTTGTACAAGTGCAATAAGTGTTTTGGGTCGACAGATATATTATATGTTTTCAAACACAAGCAAGAAACAAAGTTGTGATTCATTTGTCAAACATATCTCTTTGAATTATCAGGTTTATTCATTCAAAGATAATATTGGGTGTTTCAGAATTGGCAGTAGCCATAGTCAGAAATAGGTCATCACTTCCTTTGATATTCCATTGGTTATATTGAATAGAAACAGCAATCACCTACTAACCATTTCTTAAAGGCATACTCCAGATAGGAAGCACTGAGTCGCAGCTCAAACTCAGTGACGTATTTGGTGTCATAGACGCCTGCAGGAAACATCTCAGACAGGTCGGCTGTAAATGTGGCCAGGCGTTCAGGCAGATGAGCATAAAAACACTAGTGGAGAGAAAGAGGATGAATAAATTGCATTTAAAAGACTGACACTTATCAAATGTAAAATTTACTATAAACTATAAAGCAAGATGGTACATAGTCTCTGCAAAATTAAATAGCCTTCCACCTCGTATATTATGTGAAGTAAACACATATGGGATGGTTGTCCCCATTTGTGGCCCTGTGATTGACCACCAGTTCCCACTGGAACACTCATGTGGAAGATTAAGCAATAGTGAATGAATTAGAAGATTAGAATAGAGTTGCTTAGGAAGAAAGGCAACAACAGCATACTTTGGGGAGCAGCCAGTGCAGAAAAATAAATAAAACGTATTTACTAATATCTTACTAAATTCATTTTCACCAACCTGGTAGAGGAAAGCAATGTCTATGAGGCCATTGTGGAGCACCAGGGGTTTCCGGGCACGCAGCAGTTCAGTGAATAAGGCCCTGATGTGGACACCTTGGTTGTCAGATCCTCCCTGAATAAAGAGCAGAAAGACAAAAGGTCAGTCAAATATTAAGTTCCGTAAAAATGTACTTTTACAGTCTCGTTCAATGTAATACTGGTAAAGACAGGTGCAATACTGAGCACAATGGATAAAGAACACACAGCACAAATACGTAAAAGCAAGAACCATCATTACCTTATTATTGCCTTTGCAGTAAGATATTCCATGTGCATACTGCTTGTTAAAGTCAAATCCATGCTGCACCAAGAACTGGACTGACTGGGGCTCAATGATGTACTCCTCTGAACACAACAGGGTGAGGTTATAAACCTGGACCAGGTAAGTGTCTGCAACCTGACGAGGGGAATTACAGAGAGATAAATGGAAAAATCCTGCACTTTTAACTTTTCACAGAGGTTATGTTTTCTTAAGTTAGACAGATATCGTACGCTGTTCGATGTTGTACCTTGAGGTCCTGTTTCTTAAAGCAGGCAATTCCCAGAGAGAGGATGGAGCGAGAGCGTGCAGCATGGCATATGGCTTTATATCGGTCTTCAATAGATCTGAAACATTGGATTGGAAAATCTTTATAGCCCCTGAGGTGCAATTTTGTTTAATACATTAATGTAGAGTATGAAACGAACAAGCACAGCAAATATATGGAAACATCACAAAACAACGTGACAGAAGAAACTTTCACTAGCTTCCAATGCTTCTTGTATGGCAGCCAATTACAGTCAGGTGTGAAAAGTAGTACAGAGCAGGACAGTCGATCTAAAATGTTTTTACTCACTCGGCCAGCAAAGCTTTTCTGTTCCCAAGACCACTCAGCTCCTTAACACAACAGAGACCCGTTACGTTTATTTAATTGCATTACTATTATCACGTGACAATGATGCTCAGTGAGAGGCTGTCAGTCACTATGACCCAAATCTGTACACACTTAACTTTTACTCACCGTGTCCAGTGCAATGAAGGACGACGTTTTAATGGCCACGACCATAGCAGGCCAAAGCTCTTTAAAGTTGTCGTTCTGGACATCGATGACTGGGACAACCAATGACGATGCCATGTTTGATCGATTCAGTGTAGAATGACCGGCAACTCTTTTCCTCTTTTTATGCCGCTGAAGCGATGTTGGTGCTACCAATGCTAATAACAGTGTTGACTAACTTATCCAACTAACTTGCAAACGATTTCACCGGCTCTGCTCTTTACACACATTATACTATCACAAATAACGTAATCATTTATTCATAATGTGGCCTTAAATGTAATTGTCTCTGGTCGATAACTCACAATCATGCTCTCAATGGCTAAACCGTAAACATATCAACGTGCTTCCCGGGGTCCTTTGACATATAAATGTGACGTCTGCCAGAGCGCAAAGAATATTTTGTCTCTATGTGTACGTGAGAAATAGTCGCCCTCAATGAAAACTAAAATTTAATCAATTACTATGTAATGTGTGATTCCATGTATTTTCTATATTGAGTTTTTGGCTTTCATTAAAATCTTTTCAGACAGGCGTTTACATTGGGCACACATAAACACTGCGTCACTATACTCATCCATCGAAGAGAAGTGCGCCATTTTGGCTCAAACAAAGTGAGAAACATTTTTATCTCGGCTAAAATACTTAAAATTAGACGGTTAAAAATGATGTGAACATCTACAGGATAGCGCGCTGGTTTCCATTGGTGAATATTTAATGTAAATGTAACTTTTTAATAGTTTTACACGGCGTATATCTTTAAATAGTAATGATTACAATCCCCAGCCGAGCTTCATTTACAGCCAAGCACTCCTAATCTATTATCAACTAATTTCACCCTTACTATTAGTTTAAACTGTTGCAATGGGTGGCTGCTCCGCTCCAAACTGCTCCAACTCAACCAGCATTGGCAAACAGCTATTCAGATTTCCCAAAGACCCTATTCGTAAGAAAAAGTGGGTAGTGAACTGTCGTCGTGACTTCGAACCAACACCTCATTCCAGACTCTGCCAGGTAAGTTTCCACCCAGATCACCATTAAAGCTAATGTTAGTGTGCATGTAGATAAATAAAGTTAAGGTTTATTGATTTGTCAATTCTTAAGGTAAGATATCTTTTGGTTCACCTTACATTTACATGTATTAGTGTTTGCATTATCTTTGTTTTTATTGTGGGTTATATAATTTTTTGTAAACCAGTGTGTGTGTATGTCATTGTTGTTTCTCCAAGGATCATTTTGAGCAGAGCCAGTTTGAGGAGGTAGCCAGGTCTCCAGCCGGGGGTAAAAAGCTGAAGCCCAATGCCATCCCTACTCTCTTCAGTGTTGGAGACCCTCCTTACCCTGCAGTAACCACCCCACACATCCTGCTGCCCCTGAAACCTGAACCAGGTGATTGAATATAGACTCAACCTAATCTGCTCGTCCAGGACCACAAACATGTTGAATAATGTGCTTGGCAATAAAACAAGAACTGTAGCAAAGGAAATCCAAGTATTCAGTTATCATAGTTATAAGATGCTTTGTGTCCCTAATAGGAAAGGAGAAGAAATTTGGGGACCATGGCTATGCCAGATGCAAACCTCTGTCTGGTGCAGTAGAAGATGATGCAGAGGGAACAGGCGAGGACCAGCAGTCCTGCACACAGTGTGAAATCCTCAAGAAACAGCTGGAACAGGAGATGAAGCACACTGCAAGGCTACAGAAGGAGGTAGGTTGGATGTTAGTGTTGCTTTCATCCAACAAATCACTGTTTCCTTTGATTTTTTCTTATGAAGTGGCTGCTTGTGAATTTTTACATCACTGTCAAAGCTGTGAAGAACCACGGGTTATTTCCTGATCTAAATAGACAATTTTCCACTTTGTGTGTACCAGGCAGAGGAGATGAAGAAACGTCTTTATCGTCTGGACCGGATCGAGAGGGGCCTACAGAACTTTCTGTACGAGGATCAGATTCGTGCCCTGTGCCTCACCAAGCGCTCCCGCCGGGCAGTCTGGTCCCCAGAGACCATCCTGAAGGCCCGCAAGATCCGCTGTGCAGTCGGCACCAAAGGCTATGAGTATTTGAGAGAGCTTGGATATCCACTGCCTTCATACAGGACTCTATGTAACCGCCTGGAGACTAAGATCATGGTGACGACTGACATGAGCTGTGAAGAGCTGGCAGAGTTGGGACTTGGTCTCGTGACCACCTGTGACAGTCATACAGAAGGTGTGGGGGACAACGATGAGGAAGAACTGATGCGTGTTTTGTCCTGATCCTGACAGTTTATGTGACCTGTTGACTTTAACCAAAGGGAGAATGTTCATAATTTACTCGGACATTTACAGATTTATTGTTAAATAAAAGGAGATGGACCACTGTGCTTCTTATCTTCTCTTTGAAAGTTTAATATATCAATATAAAATGCTTTTCTTGACAGATTTTGAGTTCACAGGTTGTGTGTGTGTGATTTACGCTAAAACACAGCTGTGCTTTGTGACGTACCAGGGCCGAGTTTATGCTTAAAGTGTTTTGTTGCATTAGCTGCAGTATAAGCGTGAACATGTGGTGAGACATGACATGTAATCTGGATAAAGATGACTATCACGGAGAAGTCAAGAGTGTGTGTTAAGTAAAGACATATTTGCACAAAGGATGTTTCTTTTTTCTTTTTTTTTTCCTGTGCTCAAGTGTCAGTCATTTGCATGAATAAATGTTTCAGTTTAAAAATGTCTTTTGAAATTTGAAAATCACACCGTCAGGTTTGGATAGAGAGCAGCTACAGATAATCTATTCAGGTAGTTTATAGTCCTATGCACTGTGAAGAGAAAAATGCAATGACATGCAATATTGTGTTCACTGTTCACGGCAAACTTAACCTTAATTCCGACGCCACTCAAAATGATAAAGCTGTTGGCAGGTTTCAATGGGCTTGACTCGTATATACTGTTTCTATGTAAAGGTTTTGCACATTTATTTCCACTTGCCATACATCCAGGTTATATTTCCATCCACATACCCAAGCCTCTCTCAGATCAACAATATTAAATTGTCTATATCTATAATAGTTTAATATTTTCTAGCAAACAATCTATTTATCTAGAAAACCATCTATTTATCTATAATAGCTTAATATTTTCTAACAAACCATCTATTTATCTATCAGCATAAAAAGTATCAAAGGCCCACAGTGCCCTTTATCTAACAACATCAAAGGTCCACGATACCACATCTAAGAGTAACCTTAACTGTTAACAATACTGGTTCCTACATGTAGGTTTTCATTTATATTAGTATATTATTGGTCTGGTAGACTCAGTGGAAGGGTGTAGTGGTCGCTCTGGCCGACAGAGGTCGACGTGTGTGCGCGCGAGACGAGAGAGGACAGTCAGTCAGGACCCAACATGGCGTCCTCAGTGTCTCCACTTCTGCTGTGTTGTTATTTAGCATCATTGTCACTTTCATTACAAACCTCTCGACTTTTATCAGAGCCTTGTTATAAACCCATCGGAGACGAGAGGCCAGACGGTGTCAAGTAAGTAACAATATAACATACATTAACACTGAGCTTGTTGTTTACGTTTGTCTGTGGATGAGTCACGGTTGCCTGACTTAAAGGAGCAGTAATGCACTACAGATGATGCTGTCACATAACCATAATGCAAAACTTAGCATTAGACTTAACCAGTTAAGGCTCAGTTAAGGGTCCCACAAATATCATCACACTGCACACACACACACACACAGCAATTGTTCATTCAAGAATAGTGACCCAACAAGACTGTAGAAGAAGAGACCAAGACCCAGACCTGCAGTACAGGTTATACAAACCAAAGACAAGGCTAAGACATGGACACAGACTTCATAATAATAATAATTGAAATAATAAGCAGGTGAATAAATGAGAAACTGCATGTAAAAATGCATGTAACTGTAGAATAGCTACATATAAATGGTGGAATACCAAACCGCACAAGTAATGTTCAAGGCCAGAAACAAATGAGGGAAATTACATTTCAATATTAGGAAATTAGGAAAAGTTTTTGTATTTCAGTGTGTGGAGTGAAACTGAGGAACTGTATGGATGTGAAAATTAAAGCACTGTCCAAACACGAACCCATTTACATTGAGATATAAAGACAAAGATTTTGTTATTAATGTTCGAAATAAAATAAACTAAATGCCTTAGAAATTACGTACATACAGTAATACACACTAAAAACAATAATATTAACATTTCACTGTAGTGTAGTGTTATTAAACAATCATATCATCTATTGATGTTTAAGGATGAAGAGGACACATGTATGTGTACCAAATCCTCTAAATCCTTTATAAGGGACGGGTGATGGATAAAGCATATTTATTAAACATGTTGATGGTTTTATCACAGTAAGGCACCACAGCTCTGACCCCGCACCCCCAAAAGTGAAAGTTTACACCTCTTTATGGTCAGTTTGAGTCTCTCTAACTATTTCAGTCTCACTGGGATCAGTTTCTTTTGCTTTGTGGCCATTTTGTCTTTTTAACTGTGATTATCTACCAGCTTACACTCTGTGTGTGTTTACACTGCTATTTCTGTTCTGAACTGAAATCACAGCGAGACCCTGGACCTGTTCTACTCTGTAGGTCCATACACAAGTGTAGAGTCTGTGTTTTTTATTACATAGGGTCAATCCCAGATGATAAGATTGTTATTTAATGTATGACACACTGTATGTTCCTCTTGAATATTAGATCTCAATCCTGATGGGGACGTGGCACTTCAGAGCACATGAAGACCATATTTTTTTTAATCTAAACAAAAGCATTGATGTGTTTGACAATTCATCTTTGCATTGCATGCAGATAATTATAATGATGTTATCGCATGTGAAAATGCTGCATCTTTGTTTTAAATCCCTAACACAGTGGATAATATAACTGAACATTGACTTTAAAAGTTAAATCACAAATAAAATCTGACTTGTAATATATTTCATGTTCTCAAATTGCAATTAGGTATTTTGCATCAATTGTTCATCCATAATAGTGTTGACCAAATGTGTTTGCGTGTATGCTGCTGTGCACTGATTTATTTAAGTATTAACAGCCATGTGCTTATTTTAATAATCTCAGTAAGTAGATGAAATGGACCTGAATGTCACCTGAAAGCATTGTTCAGTGAATATATATATATATATATATATGTGTATATATATATATATATATATATATACGTACCCTTGACTTCTTTCAGGACTCGGCCTCGGCCGCACGAGTATGTGAAGTTGTCGGACCTTCCTCCGTCGTGGGACTGGAGGAACATCCAGGGCAAGAATTATGTGAGCGTCACAAGGAACCAGCACATTCCCCAGTACTGTGGTTCCTGCTGGGCCATGGGGGCCACCAGTGCATTAGCTGGTAACCATGACATCTGAGGGAGGGAGGGAGGGAGGAAAGAATAGAATAATTATTGCATGTTATTTTGTAAATAACTGAAATTAGAACTATTACACAACTGTGCTGCTGTTTCAGCCCCGTAATGGTTTATGTTGTCTTGTCTTAGACCGCATCAACATCAAACGTGGAGGAGCGTGGCCGTCTGCCTACCTGTCCGTACAGAACGTGATCGACTGTGGGAGGGCAGGCTCTTGTTATGGTGGAGATCACATGGGAGTCTACGCATACGCACACGAGAGTGGCATCCCCGATGAAACCTGCAACAACTATCAAGCCAAAAACCAAAGTTTGTCCCATAATCAAAGATATATGGACAAAAGTATGCAGACAGAGGCCCACTCTGAGATCTGAAAATCCTCACCAAGATTTGACATCATTAAATAAAAAAAACGATACAATTATAGTCATGTTTGAACATTTCATCACTGTATGCTAAATCATTTCCTTGTCTGATCCACAGAGTGTGAGCTGTTTAACCAGTGTGGCACCTGCTCCTTCTTTGACTCATGCTCCGTGCTGAAGAATTACACTCTGTGGAAAGTGGGAGATTATGGAAAAGTTTCCGGGAGAGAAAAGATGAAAGCTGAAATCTACGCTAACGGGCCCGTCAGGTACCATCATTCATCCTCACTATTCTTTTTCATCTACAGTTGTTTAATGTGAAGGAGACTCACAGAGCAATTCTTAAATTACGAAAAATACGAGCATAATTGTGTGGGAGGAAAAAACCCCACTGCTACTAAATATTCATGTGCCAACAAAAGTTTTTTTTGCATGTGGCTTCTTCACATTCACCAACCTGTACCTACGTGTTTTTTTTTTTTAAACTTAATTACATTTTAACGTGTCAAAGCTTCTTCCATTTTAAGACTTTTTAAGTGTGTAGTAAGTACATCCAATGCTGTGAAATGAGGATTTAATACACAGTGCATATAATTTTATGGGCTCTATCAACAGAATTGAAAACAATAATTTAAATGTATTATTACCTAAAAATGAATAACTGTGTTTTCTTTATCCTTTTGTTTGCAAAGGTTATTCATTTGGTTTCAATATGTAACTTCACCCCTAGATGTTTTTCTTTCACTCTTTATCTTGTCCGGAATGTGATTTGTTTAGTAAAAGCTTGGCTTTAAAAGCTTTATTCTAAGTCTATATATGTATATATATATATATATATATATATATAATGTTATTATTTTTTTAATAACATCACAGCCTTAAGTTTCATTACATATAAACTTGAAAATCAGCCCTTGTAAATGTGTAAATCTGCCTTAGACACATTAAAGTTACAGCACAGATCTTGGTTTTCACATCCAGGCGTTATAATATACATATATAACAACATATATTCAAGGAATGCTCTCATGAAATGTTAAAGAAATGTGAAAAGAGATGAAAAAGAATAAACCCCATGTTTCAGATGTTACTGAGCAGGGTGAAGGACCTCAGAAGCTCCTTTGTGTCTTTCAGTTGTGCGCTGATGGCTACCGACGGCCTGGAAGGATACTCTGGAGGAATTTTCTCAGAGTTTCACCCCCTGTCTTTACCAAATCACATCGTGTCTGTGGCTGGTTGGGCCGTGACTGAGGACGGCACAGAGCACTGGATTGTCAGGAACTCTTGGGGAGAGTTTTGGGTTGGTTTTTCCTCTCTTTGCACCACACAGTGAAGAGATTTCAAGAAGTAGTCGATGTTGTGCTTCTTGCCTGCAGACTAAATACTATGTTTTTTGTCTTCAGGGTGAACATGGCTGGGCCAGAATTGTCACCAGTGCATACAAAGGAGGAAAAGGCAACTGGTTCAACCTGGGTATCGAGAAAAACTGTGCATACGGAGACCCTATTGTTACGTAGACACCACAATAAACCGATGAACTCTAGTTTTGTCTCATTGGTTTTATTGAAATAATTGTTGCTAGGTTCAGGTTCAGGTTCAATTGAGCCAGAGACTGAGCCTGTTTTCAGATGAAGGACGCAGCATACGAATGATATTCACCAACACCAAACAGAGGCAGAATAATTACATCAACAACCAAAAATTTGTTTTAAATCTATCGTCTGTGACTGCAGCTGTTTCAGACGTTTTCAGACTTAGCAAAAGTCTGGAAAATGTCCCAAACCAATTCTCTGGACATAATCTGGGGTTTGCTATTCACAAAAGAACAACACAGCTGGAGATTGTTATAGTCAGACACATTTATAGGAGCTGGAGTATCTCTGGAGGATGCAGACGAGGAGGTGGTACTTGGCCTGACTACACGATGTAGGAGTGAACTCCTGCTGCATTCTCACAAGATCACTTGGACGTAATCCGGGGATTAGACCAGATAGCTGGCAGGAGAATCTCCCGAGAATTCTGCGGACATTTGTATTCACACATACAGCTCCTCCGGACAGTCTCCAGACTTTAGCACACGTCTAAGCATCTACACTCCATGAAAGAGCAATCCAGCTGGTGCTTGGCTCCACCTTTGGTTGCATTCAGTGACTTGGGAGTATTTCTACTTGCCGTGTGTAGAACTTTCTAGCAGGCAAAGCTATTTGTCTTTCATTCTATTGGTCTGTTCGTTGTTGTAACTGGTATCAAAGCACCGTTGCCTTTAAAGTGCCTTTAAGGTGCATCGTCAAAGCCATGTTTTGTTATATATTGCCTTCGTATGCGCCTTTGTAAATCTATCTATCATTAGAACTTGTACGACTTGTCGGTTTTACAACCTAACTGACTGTCTAACTGACCGTCTAACTGACTTCAAACTAACTTCAACTTAACTTAACTGTTGCTTAACTGTGTATGTGGAATAAACCTTCAGAAAGACAGTCGAGTTGTGCCCGCCGTACTTGTTCTGGTTACCCTTTCCAGAAGGGAGCATTGGGCTGGAAAGACCAGCCAGCAGAAATCTGGACACCGTGGATGAGATGGTAGCGAAGACACTTCGTAATATGAATAAAGCACCAACTCACTAAATGAGGTCACACCTGTGCAACTCAAAGAATACACAGAAATGCAAATGAGGGAACTCCTGGTGGAGATGCACCAGAATGGAATATGAGGTTGAGTGAGTATGTGCAGAACGCTGCACTGATGCAGTTTGTTGTTTTCGTGTGAGTGGAATGTACGTGTAAACAGAAAATCCTCCTTGTCACCTTTAAAGTCCTCCGTAACCAGGCCCCTCTCTTTTACCTCACAGAACCCAGGACTAAGCACAAAACCTGGGGAGACAAAGCAAAACATTACATCCCCTCCCTCTGGAACTCACTCTGACCTTTCCTCATTTAAATCACTCCTCAGAACTCACCTCTTCAAGACTGATTTTAATGTTTAACGGTTTTTAACTTATTTGTCCTTTGTTTTTCATTCTTGTGCATTTAATAGAATAGAGTTTTTTTAATTATTTAAATAGGGACAATACAGTACAAATGATGCAACTGATGTGCTGTATGATAAATATAAAACATCAGTACAATAAAATATGATAAAAGTACAGTTGATAGTACATCAAAACACACCTTACAAGTCAGATAAACCTAATATGCCTAAAACAATTAATGGGTACAATGGGTAATGTAAAGCGACTTTGAGTTCATGAAAAGCACTATTATATAAATAAAATGTATTATGTAAAATTATTATTATTATTAGGCATTTATTTGTGTAGAGGGAGGGGGAAGTTAGCTGAAAGAAAACAAGGCTGGGATCTTTAAATATTCATAAACAGAATCTGTGTGGTTTAACAGATGACCTGCACCCGTGTTCAGCTTCACACTCAAGTTAACTTGTGTCACTAAAGTCACTTTCATTAGGAGGAAACTTTTTGTTTGAGCAACACACGAGCACAAGTCACTCATTTAAATGCACCTGCAGTGCGTTGGCAGATCTCACAGGTTTTCTTCCCACATCACATTATATAACTTGTGCTCAGCGTCTGAGGGAAAACCACCCAGACTAATGTAACACAGCGGTTCGACTCTACTGTAAGCGGCTTCCTTTATCCACTAACAGGATGCTTTTATTCTCTAATATGTAAATACTGAAATGGAAATGTCCTGTGCTGCTTTCACTTGTCACGGTAATGATGGTGTAAGTGTTTTATGCAGAGTTGGGGAAAATAAAGTCTCTGTAGTTTTTTTTGTGTGATACACTGAAAAGGGGGCTTTTAAATTTCATTTTAGTCTTAAAATAAAGATTAGATTAGATTATACTTTATTGATGCCACACTGGGGAAATTCAGATGTTGCAGCCGCTAAAGGACAGAGAATAAGACAGAACACAACTGTTGTGCAAAGTATAAAATAAGTAAAAAAAGTCGTTTCTATGAGGAGGAACTCCAGCGTGAACCAATAAGATCACATCCAATAATTGTGTTGCTCCCAATACTTTTGTAAAATTGTGTTTTTAAATACATTTTAATCAGATTAAATCAGTAAATTGTCATGATTGTCACTTGACTGATAATAATGGCAACTGCAGTGAAAACATTTAACCCCAGGGATTTTCCCCTGATGTGGGGGGTTAATCCAGTCATGACCCTGCATGTGAATGGAAGTGGGATTTGTAACATAAAAGATTGTAAATTCTGTCTCTCTGTTGTTTTCAGGCAAGGCAGTGAATCTCCAGATTTGAAATTCTGTCCCTCTGCAGATGCTCACAGCACAGCTTTGTTGTCTTTTAATCAGAATTGTGTGTTAAGTTTTGAAGTGAAAAAACTGGTCATGTGCAAGTAAAAGTCTTGTGAGGGAAGTGAAGTGAAGCCACACATCTGGAGCAAAGAGCAGAGTCTCAACCCTTTTCAGTCTCCAGAGACAGATATGCTCATTCATGATCACATGGAGCTGCTGTATGGGAGCGTGAATGCCTTTCCATTTCATCATCATGTGTCAGTTTCACTCTGCTGCTGCTGCTGCTGCTGTTTTCTGCAAATGCTCCATTTTTTCACTTCTCCAAATTCCTCATTCTGCCTCAGTCCGAAATCATACACTGTGCATTTCCTGCTGCTGCTGCTGCTGCTGCTGCTGCTGCTGAAACAACAAAAAAACATGTGGTTTTTTTTTAAAAGGGTGTGAAACTGTCTTCTCTTCTGAAGCACCCATGCATGTCAGACTATTGCAAACCAACTAGTTTAGCAGGTAACTCAACCCAGAAGCCAAAAATGAAAGCAGTGGTGTTTGGTTGGATGTTTCCTGCGTGAAACACCTCTCTGTTCCTCTGTTGGCAGACAGCTGCCCTTAAGAATAGAATAGAATAGAATAGAATAGAATAGAATAGAATAGAATAGAATAGAACTTTATTGTCCACCACATTTGCCGTCGGTTCACCAGCATAAAAACATAAGATCTTAAGGAAATACAGTAACAGTACATAGTCAAAATACAATAAGAGGTAGTGTTAAAACAAGTGACAGTAAGATTCCACAAAAACTGCTCTTTTAAGCACTTAATCACATTTATCCTCCCAAATCCTCTGTTAGTGTTTGTGTGGACTGATGCCAGATCTTCTGATCACTGATCAGTTTTATCAATATGATGGTATTTTTCAGATTACTTATTGCATGGCTTTTAAAAATAACTTTTAGTTGGAGTGGTTGAAGTGTTTCTCTGTCATGTCTCCTCTTTGACAAAGAGAAGAAAAGTGTCGTCAAGCTAACAGGTATGAGCAAGAAAACAACAGGAAGTTGTATGATTCTTGCTTTAAAGCTGAATTCCCCTGATCCTCTGCTCTTGGTAGGCAAATATACATATATATATATATATATATATGTATATATATATATACATATTTTTTTTTTCAAAGAAGGGATATGAACCATTTACTCTGTCATTGCTTAACTGGTCTGTTTTGTTTCAAAGCAGATTAAGATTCTTCATGTTTTGTACAAACAAAAACATGAAGAGTAAGAAGACAAATAACGAATTAAGCTGTTTTCAACAAGCATACTCCATGTCTGAAAATGTCTTTTTGTTACTGTTTTTGGCCACATTTTCTTTGTGTTGATTTTGATGACAGTTCTTGGGGAAGTAGGTTATGGCACATGGAACAATTGATTAGATTATCCATTCATGCATATGGATTAAGGAATTTAGAATGTCCAAAAAATAAATTCCTTGGCAAAAGATTGCGTTCTAGAGTGCTTTCTCTCTTGTTTAAACAACAACAACAACTTTTATATATAGATTCAAGAGGACAAACCACCAAAAAAATATAGTAGGAGCCTTAATTCAGGGTTAGGTCGGGTGGTTGATGCAAGATTTGACACTTGTTACAATGTCATTTATTAACAGTTGCCTTTGAACGTGGAACGTGGCTTTGTGGCCTTTCTGATGTTCTTTAGATAAAAGCTACCATGGACACTTTGACATCTTTGACGCCTATGATAGATAAAGGAATTGGAAGATATGTACTGAAAAATATCGAGCAGTTGGATGGATGTGTCCGTTTTAGAAGCTGTATTTGACCATCAGGTCACTACGGGACAGGTTGTGTAGTACTGTTGGAATCTATAGATCGTCATTCACAAACTGAACATCAAGGGAATATTTCTATGTGCCGTTGATCCTCGAGAAGCTTGGATAAATGTGGATGGAAATGTAACTTGTACGGCAAGTGGAAATAAATGTGCAAACCCTTCACACAACTCTCTCTCGCCTTCGTGATTGATGAATTACAACAGTACCTACGATGTCAAGCCAATTGAAACCTGCTGCTACTGCCACTACAAATAGACATTGGTCTTTTATTTTTGAAAAGCCAGCAGCGGAAGTGTTATTTCTAACTTGACCATAGAGAGCGCACAGATGCTGTACATGTAAAGCAGTGGCGGGTTGCTGGTGCTGCTTCTGTGGCTCGGCTCCCTCTTTAACATCGAAGGACATTGTTGTATTTTATTTGTATTTCCCCCTTTTTTTTCGTCACATTTCGACTCATTTGGACTTTGTGCGGTTTGTCTTCTATTCTCCTCGCGCTGAACTTGCCATGAGCATCACACGGCTGGAGACCTGAAGCGTCGGGTCCGGAGGAGGTGAAGATGCCTCATGGACCGCTCCATCGGCACCAGTGCGCCACTTCAGGGCATCGACAACCCAGAATAACAAAGAAATGCCGAGGTTTAGCGTCAGATGGATGGTGGCGCTGCTGCTGATTGTCTTGGTCGGCGGCGCTTTCTTTTTCTGCGAGTATCTCATCTACTTCCCGGCCATCCTGCAGTGCGCCTGGCCGAAGACCAGCCATGCCCGGGCAGGGACCGAGGGCACGGACGGCCGCCCCGCGCAGGACACAGCCGTCCGTGCGATGGTTCTGTCGGACACGCACCTCCTGGGAGCCGTGGGGGGACACTGGTTCGACAAGCTGAGGAGGTAAAAAAAAAAAGAAATACGTTGGTTGCCTTTTTTCATTTTTTAAGGCGGTCCATTACTGCACCTCATCCATCCCATCATCCCTGGATTGATTTTGTAAACATAAACAAGAAATGACGCTGAACTGTGTGTCCGCACGCGCAGGGAATGGCAGATGGAGCGAGCTTTCCAGACCGCGCTGTGGCTGCTCAGGCCCGAGATTGTCTTCATTCTCGGGGACATCTTCGACGAAGGCAAGTGGAGCTCGCAGAAGGTAACGTAGACATCCACCCCCCACCCCCCCCCCCGCCCCCCATACTCTGCTGCTTTTGTCTGCAAAGCCACGGTGTTTATTCATGCTGATGCAGAGCAGAGGCCAGTGCTCTCATCATCATCATCATCACCATCATCCTCATCATCAACAACAACAACATTATCATTTAGTAACAAAGATGCAGATATGTGGGAAACAGCAGCATCAGTTGTTCACCTCTCTGCCTGTGTTTCATCCATCCATCACTTCATCAACTCAGACAGAAAGAGAAGCAAGCGCAGCACAAAAAAACAACAAGAGTTCCTCCAGCAGCACAGTGTGTTCCTCTTTTCTTTTTTTGCTTCCTCATTCATTTTTAACTCATCTGTATTCCATGGACTTTGGCAGGAACACAGGGCTCACATTTCCACAGAGAGAAGGAAATAACATGTTCTTGTTTGATTTTAGTATCGCACCAAAAGAGGGAGGACATGCAATAATAATAGAAGTAACAGTTAACCAAAAACTAACCAAAAACTCCACGAGGCTTTGACTCCAGCAGTTATTGTTTGGTCTTTTTGTCAGAAAATAGCAGGTTGGAAAAAAAAGAATATTTCCACAACACAAAGAGAATATATTATTGTTACATATGAGACAGAAAAAAGCAGCTACTCATCACATTTGAGAGGCTGGAGCCAACAAATATTTTTAAGCAATGAATTGATTTTTCAAGCGATCAACTAATATGGTTTGAGTGATAATTACAAGCGGCGTCAGCGAGTCATTTAGTCACATCACAGTGAACAACATCATGTAAACCCACAGCACTGGTGTAATTAAAGGTCTCTTGTGTGCGGGTGTGCAGGTGCACAATTAAATCTAGAGTCTGAAACAAAAGCAGCTGAGCTCAGGAGGCTGAACCTCACAGATTCTAATAACTCTTAGGTTTTTGTTGTTGTTGTTTTTCCTATTAAAGTGATAATTCATTTAAAATATGAGGTATGTAAACATTCAGCGTACAGGTACAGGCCATTGGGATGATATTCTGTCGATTATTTTACCTGATTAATCAAGCACTCGTTTGGTCCACAAACCAAAAATGATTTAAATGATTTCTTTGTTCTATGGAGCAAAGAAACCAGAATAAATTCACATTCAAGAAGCTAAAAAAATCAGAAAACACACTCAAACTGATTCATCACTGATCATAATAATCGCTTCATCTGTCAACCATTTTCTCGATTAATCGAGTAATCGTTTGACCCATAAAATGTCAGAAAACGTTAAAAAACATTGATCAGTGTTTGTCAAACCTGCAAATGATGAGCAAAATGATTCAGGTTTAAGGATTTCTTTGTTATCTGAGTAAAGAAACTAAAAAATATTCACATTTAAGAAGCTGATACAATCAGAAGTAGTTGACGATTCATTTAGTAATTGATTAATCGAGTAATTGTTTCAGTTTTACCCGTGTTTGCCCACTTCGTACACTTTCCAGGCTAATTGGGCACAAAGTGGGCAAATTAAGCCGGTCCCATATGGTCTCAGTAACGCTTCCCATGTGGGCAAACACAGGAGGGGTCACCATGGTAACTAGGGACAAACCTGCTTGCAACCCATATTGTCAGCCCATTGATAATCCCTACAGAGGCCCACATGGACATGCTGACAGGGATTATTCTCACTCACAACATGGCTGCCAACATGGACAGAGGGAAAGACACTTATCAAAAGGTTCACCTAATAAAATCCAAGTATGTTTATCTCACTGTAAAGCCACGCTCCCTCTGGTCTAAACACCTGTTTATTTTTGTGTTTTAATGTTTGTTTTTTAACCTGTGTTCAATCCCTGTAATCCAGGTTTTTTTTATTGACATCAGATCATTTCTTCCTTGTCTGCTTCATGTTTTTAGGGAACTGTACTTTTGTACAACTTGGCACGGCACGCAGTATTTTTTATTTCATCGTACTTCATCCTGTCAGTGACCTCAAATCGTCTTATACTCGCCGTCAAGTTTCACCAAGGGACCAAAGTCAAACGACAGCGACATTACCTCTGAGTGAACGAGGCTTTAAAGAGCTTTTTCCAACTGGAAACCAAAGCACATTTGAACTTAGTGATGGAGGCAGCAGTGGATCAACCGCTCTCGTGTGCTGTGTTTTCCCTGGTGTCCCCACTGTCAGCCAGTGTCTGTTTCTCACATGTCAGTGTGTCAGTTGCTCCTCATGTAACCACTTTTCCAAAAAGCCCAAACTCTTGATTTTAAAGGTTGTACATTCGTTGCTGCCTCAGCTGAGTCTTGTGTTGTCTCGTGTTGTCTTGTGTTGTCTCGTGTTGTCTCGTGTTGTCTTGTCTTGTGTCGTCGTGTCTCTGCAGCACTGGGAGGACGACGTGCGCCGCTTCCACAGGATGTTCAGACACTCCACTGACACAGAACTGGTTGTGCTGGTTGGAAACCACGACATCGGGTTCCATTATGAGTAAGAGCGAGTTTCACGGCTTTATTGTTTTTATTGTTTGTTTAACATTTGCTCTGGAATTCTGCCTGATTCAACAGCCGTGGCGTTGTTTCAGGAAGTCCCGATTGAAGACAAATTGAAAGAAAGATTCATGTCCCTTCAGAATATCGCTGATATGATTTTATGAGTATGGCTCACCGCCCTGGTTACAGAAAGGTGTGGACAACAGTCATTTGTGTCTTAACTTGAGATTTTGTTATCAGCTACCAGGGGACTAGCCTCATAAAAAGAAATAAAAGGACTTTGTTCACATTGTAAATCCTTTGAGAAATGATTTGATTATGATCCACTAAGAGGGGACTTTACTTATTTAACAGTCAGGGTGACACTGTAGGTCAGTGGTGCCCAAACTAGGGGTCAGGTCCTTCCAGGAGACACCCAGTATTGCCACTTATTTTTTTGTTTTCCATTAGCGATAGCCCCTGGTACTTTTTTTTTAGTACCTGCTCTGGCGATGTTCTAAGCGAGCTGAGCCGATACTATGCCGCGACACCGGAAGAGTCATGAGCGCGACGTCTGACACAGGAATCAAACCGAACAGTGCCGAACTGTAAATCAGTTAGCAGACAGCATCACAAACCCTGCCGCTGTATGTCACACGGAGTCTGTGCTCCAGTGATGGAGGAAGTGCTGAACTAATATTCTTAATCAACTGATTCTAATGATTCAATTACACTGAAAATAACTGCTTTACAAAAAACCCAATGAAACCATGTAGAGCCGTGCCGTGCCGTGCCGAGGCGGGACTATTTAGTGGAAAAGCACCATATGCTCCCATGACTGACATGAGAAAAAAAAACTAATTATTGTGTCAGTACGACTAAAGCCAGCAGAATAAAATTCACAAAGTGCTTCACAGCACTAAAACTTTAGAGGTGAAATAAATTAAAATGTGAAAAACCAGGCAATAAAAGGCAGTTTAAAAAAGTTAGTGTCTGGAAACACATACAGAGTTGTGTTGACTACGTCCCTGGGTACAACTGGGTTTAAAATGTCTCTAATGTGCTCATGTCATGCAGGGATTTATCCATCAATTTGAGCCATTTATGCACATATTTAAAATTGACTGTGGAGCGAGTATAATGAACATAAGATGGTTGTGCTTCTGTGCCATATTTGTAGTCAGTAGTGAATACACGACCCTTGAAAGTCACTCTGGATAAAAAAGCATGTGTCTGATGACTTCATGTCATAGATCTTCATTATTAAGGATTAAAAATAGGTTTACTTTTCACTTAATCCCACGTGTGCTTGTGTAAATACTCACTCGGACACCAAATGTGTGTGATTGTGCAGGTGATTCATCCCCAACAAACACACTATTTTCTGGTTTGTTTGTTCAAAATCAGCTACATTAGGAAACTGTGTGCCCAGATTCAAAAGTTCCAGCCTATGTACTGTATTTGTGAGTGAATTTAAAGACCATAATACTGATATGTTAGTACTGTAGTTTGGTATTTGTATTTAAATTCTATTTTTATATTATAAGACAAAAAACACACACACTAGCCACCGCATTCTTGAAAAACCAGAGGAGGAGTTTATACTCGATAAGAAGACTTCATTATAGGTCAAGGACAAAAAGTAACAAGCTCCAAGTATTTAGTTGAAAGAAGTCTGAATTAAATAATTGGCATTTTCACTGCAGCTGTTTGGACTTTGTTCTGTTCTTCAGGACAATGTGACGTGAAAATGTGATTTTTTACCTCTTAAGCAATCGGTGACGACACCTTTACAGGCAGTTTATTTGTCGGCGTGTTCCCTGGTACAGTTTGTTTTTCCATGACACATCTATAATCAGTTGTTGAGTTTGAGCCAAATATTTTAAACAGTGAACACACCTTTACCGCTCGACATGTTTGGCTACTGCTGGATACATGCAACTGATAAAATGATAATACAATGACTAATTAATAACTTTTGAAACCTGGGAATGTCAAATTACCCAAATGTTTTACACCGTCCCATTTACGTTAAAACAGCTCATTTGTCCGAGAGCCACAGGTTGAAAACCTTTAATAAAATGCAGAGACGAGGATGGTTTGTCTGGTCCTCACAACTTTAAAGGGCTTTTTTCAGCGTTAAAACTTGGTCTTAAGGTTAGGGTAAGAATTAGGTTTAGGTTAGATCTAGGTTAAGGCATTAGGTATGTGCATGTGTGGGTGTGTGTGTGTGTGTGTCATAATTACGTCCCCATAACGTAAATGGCTACATTTTAAGGTGAAGACTGAGGTCAGGGTCAGTTTAAATTTCGGGTCAGGATTAGGATTAGGCCAGTAGTAATTATGGTTAATTATGGTGTTGGAAATGAATGTAATTCAATGCACTGTCCTCTGACGTCAAGGAAAACCAGTTTGTGTGTGTGTGTTCTTGTATTTGTGGCATTGTAAGGACCAAATATTGTATAAACCATGTGGAGTGAGGACAGTTTGTCTGGTCCTCACAACCTTGAAGGGCTTTTTCAGGGTCAAAATTTGGTCTTAAGGTTATTGTTAGAATTAGGTTTAGGTTAGATCTAGGTTAAGGGTTAGGCATTTATTTGTGAGGGTTAGCAAGGGAATGCATTATGCAGTTTCCCTTAAGAATTCTGTACAAGAATGTGTGTGCGTGTGTGCGTGTGTGCGTGAGTGTGTCTGGTATTCCTTATGTTGTGGGGACCTAAATCTGATTACACAGACACATTATGGGGACTTAATAATCAA
The DNA here is from genome assembly GCF_958295425.1 of Solea solea. Lineage (NCBI taxonomy): Eukaryota > Metazoa > Chordata > Actinopteri > Pleuronectiformes > Soleidae > Solea > Solea solea. Next base: position 4,762,365 of record NC_081134.1, on the reverse strand, counting down.
GTTCCCATAATATAAATTACTCCATTTTAAGGTAAAGACATGTTTTAAAATTAAGGTTAGGGTCAGGATTAGGATTTGGATTAGGCCAGTAGTAATTATAGTTACAGTTATAGTAAGTCTCCAGGAAATGAATGTAAATCAATGCAATGTCCTCTGAAGTCATGGAAACCAGTGTGTGTGTGTGAGGACCAAAGATCATATAAATCATACAGAGTGAGGACAGTTTGTCTGGTCCATGCAACATTTAAGAGCTTTTTCAGGGTTAAGACCTGGTTTTAGGGTTAGTTTTAGATGTGGGTTGAGGTTACGGGTGAGACATTTCGTTGTAATGGTTAAGGGTTAGTGTAAGGGGCTCAGTAATGCATTATGTGCATGAGTGTTCTCTCTATGAATGCAGTGCAAACATGACACGCACCTCAGCATTTCAGAGCAGAGAATATTTCTGAAAATATTTCAAATTTCGAAACATTTGTGCAACGTTTTTCAAATTTTATGTCTTCAAATTTGGCAAAAGTGGTTCGTAACACATTGGCACAATGGTTATGTTTGTGGGTTATGATGTGGACATGCGGCGTCTCAGGAAGTGGAACTCTTATGTAACAGTGTGTGACAGACAGATGTGAAAGACTGAGTGTGTGTCTGTGTGTGTGTCCTGACGTGCAGTGCTGTGCTGTGTGTGTGTCTGTGTGTGTCCCCGCAGGATGGACTGGTTCAAGCTGCAGCGCTTCGAGAAGGTCTTCAACGCTTCCTCCACCAGGATTGTCACCAAAAAGGGAGTGAAGTGAGTGAGAGGAAGATGCCACGTAACATGACTCAGCAGGACAAACATGGGACTCAGCACAGGCTGACATGTCATGAACACCCCCGTGTCTGTCTGTCTGTCTGCAGCAGCAGCAGCAGCAGAACAGGAAAAGAGTGCTTTTATTCAAGATGACAGTCATTTCTAGAGATGTTCTGCACAAATGACAAAGTACAGTCCGCCCTTTTTTCACGCTGTGAACCTGGTTAATGCTGAAGACATGCATTAATATTAACTGACTGATTAACTGGGGGAAAAAAGTCGCAGAAATCACTTAATCAGCCTTTTTTCGTACAAAGTGGAAGGAAAAACACTACTACCTTAACAGTGTGTTACTGTTTCCAGTGTAAAACAACTTGTATTTTATTTACCAAAAGAAAAACAGGTGTATTTTTCAGATTTGATGCCTTCGGCATTCATTAAAATGACTTTAAGGGACAAAAAAAAAAAACTGCAAGTTACATGAAATGTACAGGTGAAATACTGTGGAGGATGAAGTGTCTGCAGAGTCACTCAGGGTCACTGTTGTTCTCTCGTCAGCTTCCTGCTGGTGAACAGCGTGGCTCTGCACGGCGACGGCTGCCCCATCTGCCAGTCAGTGGAGAAGGAGCTGATCAAACTCTCCAAAGATCTCAACTGTTCCCTTCAGGTGAGAGGACGTTTCTTTAAGTCAGTGCCTCGGTGTCACACTGTCAGCACCTTGAACACACCCAGGTGTGTGGAGTCGTGTGAAGACGACAGAAAATGAAACACACAAACTCGCACCTCAGCAACTTTTGAATCCAAGCCTCAGCTGTTCTTGGAGCAGGTGTTTTCAAACAAGGACTCAGTTAAATCCCTAAAGAATTGTTTTTTCATTTAAGTAAAGAAAACTGAAATCCTTTTATTTGGTAAACCAGATCTTTGTGATGCGCGATGTTGGACTTTTTGCGGATATCAGAGGTCATTCAGTCTCTTTGGAGTGAAATGAACATAATATTTTTCATACTCATGCTAAAAAAAAACCTTAACCAATTCCAATTGAGCTTTATAATTATTGTTATTATTATTTATACTTGTTTTAATGGGTGTTTTTACTCAATTTATTTGGTGACTTTCCTTATTTTTAATTTATTGCTTTACTTAACTTCATTTAAGCATGTAAAGCCATGGCCCGTGGGCCACATGCGGCCCTCCAGTCCATTTTCTGCGGCCCCCCCCCCCCCCAAACAATATTGAATTATTCTTAGTAATAGATTCATTTTGCGTCATAAATAAACTGTTATTGCGAGCTATACATCTTGCATATCAACACAGAGACTTTTATTTTGAAATTCTGTGAAATAGCTATCATTGCGATGGCATGATGGAATTTCAGGATATAATTTTAAGCTCATGTTGCCCGCCTTCCTACTAAATAGTTCCAAAGTTTTTCACTTGACGGGCCAGACTACAGTAGATACTCAGTGGCCCTAAGGTCATTTGAGTTTGAGACCCCTGATGTAAAGCACTTTGGTTTTAAATGTCCATGTTTGGAGTTGACACTGTCCTGTTGTCTTTTTCTGCAGAGCTCGCAGGCTGGCGGTGGATCAACGGACGGCTGTGACGGCTCGCAGCTCTTTCCTCCCTCGTCCCCCATCATGTTACAGGTAAATCACAGTTACACTCGCTCACAGTGAAGTCACTTTAATCGAAACTGTTCAAATGGTGCATTTTAAAGTGACCACATTTGAAAAAGTAACAAAAGAATCAATTTTATTTATTTTTTTAATTACCCACAGTATAATTAGTTTACATGTTGCCAGATTCTCCAAAAACAGGAAATAAGACACTGCACTTACACCCAGTGTTACACTGCGTCGATGTTTATGCACAAACACATACATAAGTGCCCCATCAGAAAAGTGCAGCAGTGGGGGGGGGGGGGGTTATTGCATGATGAGAGGAAACGACGGGGCGACAACAACAGACGGTAAAAAATAGGGATGGGAATCATCATCATCTGCATGCTTCATTATGCACACACAAAAATGTTAATAAAATCAGCAAAAGCAGTTTAGCTGAGCCATGTTTAGGCACAAATGTGTTGTAAATGGTCTGAAATGACTGTATCGGACACAAAAAATCCCATCCCTAAATCCCTGAATCTGTCCCATTTATTCTGTGACACATTAAAACGGCGCACAAAATAAATAAATCACTAAACTATACTACCCTGTTCCTCTCAATGACTGACTCTTGCTGCTCTTGCTCTCCAGCACTATCCTCTGTACAGAGTGAGTGACGCTGGCTGCACAGGACAGGACGCTGCACCGCCTGAAGAGCGACACCTGCTGTTCAGGGAGAAGTATGACGTGCTGTCTAAGGAGGCCTCACAGAGGGTGAGTACTCTGCAGTCTCCTCACACACACACACACAGAGTGTCTAAAGCAGATTGATGCAGTACAGTTAGAAGAAACAGAAACAGTCACATGATGAAAGCGGTGATGCAAATCAACAGCGTGCAAGTTTCTTCTTCTCAGCTGCTGCATTTGTTCAAGCCCCGCCTCATCCTCAGCGGACACACCCACAGCGGATGTGAGGTTCTCCATGACAACAAGTACCCCGAGATCAGCGTTCCGTCCTTCAGCTGGAGGAACAGGAACAACCCCAGCTTCATCCTGGTGAGTAATTTACATTATTATTACATATACATTATACATTTACCCTCACTATTCTCATGCTTGTTTCCTCCTTTTCTCCTCCTCCTCCTCCTCCTCCTCGGTAGGCGTCGGTGTCGCCTGACAGTTACACTCTGTCCAAGTGTTTCCTGCCGGAGGAGAGCACGGTGATCGGCGTGTACTGCTCGGCGGGCGCCTGCCTGATGCTGCTCGTCCTGGCTCACTGTATGTGGATAAAAGGCCTGCTGCAGTGCTCCAGCCTCTGTCTGCTGGGCAAGCACAAGTCTCTGTGAACTACGTTACCCAGAGCGCACCTCGGGGTGGCAGGACAGAACTACGAAGTGGGCAGTTTACAGATAACTCGATGTGAGGATTCGCAAATGTGACTTTCCTCCTCGGAACGGGCGAAGACGTCCGGTCGTACCATCTCCAATCGTGAGCGCAAGTGTTCTTCAGCACTGTGAAGGACTCGAATATAGATTTTAAATGTCTTTAAAGGACTATTCTGCTGTTTTTATGTGGGCCACATATGGGGGAACTTCTCTTGTAACTTTCGGAATCACTTATTACAAATCAAACAAGCAGATTTGTACGTTCTAAAGACCCCCTGCTCTTATTTTAAGGTGTTACAGTCACATGTTAGTATGCTGGTAATTGATGTCTCTGTCACTCTGATGATTAACTGTGATCTGCTGTAAACACTTTGTTGTTGTCGTCGTCATCTGACCGTCCATCCGGTCAACTCTTGTTTTTATGAAGCACATTTATGTATTTATTGCTGACATTTTGTGCCAAATGTTTGTGAGATTTTATTTTATTTTTTTGCCAAACTGTAAAAACATTTCTGATGAACTGTACATAAATAAAAGAGAGTATTAAGACGAGTTTTTGAGTCTGGAAATGACTAAATCTTCAGTTTGAAGCTGCACATCCATCAGTCCGGCAAATATTTCATGATAAAGCTTTGTTTAAAACAATGTTTGATCCATCATCCAAAGCTTGGCATTGATGAAAGAAATGGAATTTAGGGTAAAACATGTTTGAGTTTGGAGTCTAAACTCAAAACATGTTTATTAATCGATGATTTGGTTTGAGTGTTTTTGTTCAGCTTCTTAAATATAACAAAGAAATCATTAAAACTGAATCATTTTGGTTTGTGGACAAAACAAGACATTCAAGAACATCATCGTGTCATTTAAACATTTTCTGACATTTTACCAAACAAGTCACAATAATTGACAGATTACGAAAATAATCATAGTTGCAGCCCTAGCTTATAAAATTAATCTCATCACATTGTGATTATAATGTTATTAGAATGTATTGTATGTCAGTACTGACACTTGACCTTGTTAAGTCTTTATAAAATGCCTTAGTAAATAAATGTATTTATTTATTAGTAAATAAATAAATAAATAAATAAAGTTGAATTGAATTTAACTGAATTGAACACTGTACACTTTTGCCTTTGCAGCAACAAGGGCCTTTCTGCATGGAGTTTGCATATTCTCCCTGTGTGTAGGTTTTCTCCGGCTTCTCTATCTTCCTCCCACAGTCCAAAAATATGCAATATGGGGTTTAGTTAAACTCTAAATTGACCATAGGTGTGAGAGTGAGAGTGAATGTTTGTTTGTCTTTATATTTGTCCCTGTGATGGACTGGTGACCACACCTATCGCCCTATGTCAGCTGAGATTGGCACAGTGCCCCCGCGACCCTCCTGTGGAGGATAAAGCAGTAGAAAATGAATATACGGATGGATGAATATCTGTCACACCTCCACAGGTGCCCATGGAAGACTATGCATGGCAGGGATGTCCGTTTCCCTGAGTCAGGCCTAAGCCGGACCGCATACCACATTGGTAGCTGCAGGGTCATCAGTCATGGACCACCTCTAGGTGGTGGGGCAATGAACAAGGACGGTCTCCCTGCCACCTCCCCTGCAGCCTCCCTTCTCTAGGTGTTATTAACAGCTAGAAACTTGCCTTCTCGCTTCTATTGTATTTTTAGCCATATGTATTACCATTCATAGATACGTTTTATGCCATTATGCCACCTCTATTTAACTTTAACTTCATGTGTAAACAGGCTTGGTCAAGTGTTATCGTCAGACGTGACTGAGTGAGTGACATCACAAAAGAAGCATTTACTGATGTCCAATCGGGTTTGAGCAGAATTCTAAAACTTCAGTCGTACTCCAACCTGTTTGCAGCCGTCTCACAATCTCACGATTTGTTTGTCTTGACATGAAACAAATCACTTCCTGTGTGCAGCGTGGGAGAGTCGCCAGTCGACAGAAGTTCGAACCACTAGTATTTTGTGTGGCGTGGCGCTGATCGGCTTACTCAGCAACCAGAACCCACTTGACAAAGGTTTCAATGCGATGATGAACATTTGTTAACTTTTAAAAGTGACGCAACACAGACTAAGAGGGGGATCAAGCAGCTGAATCAACACCTCTAAGAGGGTAAGACTGCATTATCTGAATGAATGTACCTAATAAATTGGCCACCGGGTGTACTGTGTACATATAGGAACCCCATCATGTGTCTGCATCTTCAGCGCCACAAATGAAAATCCACCAAAAACAAACAAAGGCAAAACACGGCAACAAATGTGGACACATCTGGACACCAAGGTGGAAATAAAGCAAAGTCCTCTAATGTGCCTCTTTATTTAAAGAAAATAAAAATGTCATTTAATCATCCTCCCAGGCCAAACAAGGTTTTTGCACCTCCAGTCAGTTCACTCTCTTTTGGGGATAGACGTGTACTGTAGCAGAAGAAAAGGCTGATGCTGTTTGTACAAGGAGAAGAGCTTGTCTTGTTGGGTGCTGCTCACACATTCATAGTGCCTGTGCCATTGGTTATGGCTCCAAAGGACCAAAGAATTACTAATATTGCACGCTCTCATTTATTCATCTCCATTCTAAACATGCTTCCCTATGTGTGTATGTATACATATTTACCGTATACATACATAGGTATGTACACCTAGGCACACACATAATTAAACATGTATAATTGTACATATATATTTATATATACCTATAAATTTACATGTACATACATTTATAAAATTTTACACACAACGCACACTCACGCGCCCTCACGCACGCACGCACACACAATGCGTCTGTGAGTCTATGTTTGTTTTTACGTACACATGCGCACAGGCACGCACATCAGTACAGATCTCAGACACACTTCATATCGAAAAAAAGAAAAGAAAAAGAAAAAAGAAATGTTGGTTCCTAGTAAAACAACACCAGGTTGCAATTTGGACACTTCTCAATGGATTCCCAATGTTTCTTTAAAGCTGTGAAATTCAAAAAACGAAAATAAAAATAAAAAGGAGGAAAAATTTAAAACCAATAAAAGAAAGAAAAAAAGGCATGGCGCTGCAACATCTGGTCTTCACTGCAGGTAAGTGGTTAATTTGCATAATGTATACAGGTTTTTAGGATTTTTTCCCTATTTTTTATTTTTTACTAAACAGCATTTCCTTTTTTTTATAAACCAGAAAAAACTAAACTCTACAGAGAAAGTCCCCTACCCGCAGTCTTCCGCTGCCGATAGAGTTTGACATCAAGCTGTACAGCGCAGTCGAAAACATACTTACATCTGAGCTCATTTACAGGTACAGCCATAATCAAGGCACAAAGATCTACAAGTAGATTTGTTTTTCTTTCAATTAAGTTGTACAAAATAATATTACATTTTACAGTCTGTACAGGATAATTCAACCTTGCACAGTGTACAAGTTAACAAAAAAGAAAAAAAAAAAGAACAATACATTTTTATCTCTCCCCACCCTCCCCCTCCCCTCCCCTCCCCCTCCCCCTCCCATCAGTATCTCTAAGATAAAAGGATGGTTTGTGTGGAAAAAGGAGGCAGGTCCGAGTCCGTGGAGGCAGCAGGGCTAAGGTGCAGAGAGCTCAGTCCCCTTTTCCTTCATTAAAATCCTTCATCGCGCCGTCGCCTTCGTCGGATTTCCTGTCATCGTGTAATCTTTCGCTCCACACGTGGCTTGGCTGCTCGGTCCACCCTGCAGCTCGGCAAGCTAACGTCGTGACAGGGTAATAAATATTGTGATGCTACATTGTGTGTATGCTTCCTCTGGAGAAAAAACAACAACAACAAAAAAAAAAAAAACAAAGAAGAGAAAAGAAAAATGATTAAGGAACCTGATGCAAAGTGCATTTATTTCTTCATCCACTCTGCACCCTCCCCTCATCATCTTCAGCGTCCAGTCGTCTTTCCGCGCGGAGAGAAGAAGGAGGTCGGAGAGGGCGACGTGAAAAGAAAAAATTAAAATTAAAAATGGGGAAAATTTAATGGTGGTGATGCCGGCTTTATCCAGCAGGTGACACACAAACATTCCCACACACGTGTGCGCGCTTGCTCACATGGCATTCCTCCTGCTCGTCATCTCACACACGCACACACACACACATTAACACACACTGCCTCTACACTGAGGTCCTGTAGGTGTGTTTTACGTAGCCACACCCACCAGTCCAGGTCCAATGACAAAGCCAAAAAACAGAAGGACACAAAGGGGGGGCGGGGGGAAGGAGGTAGCCCAAGGCTTAGTGGAATGACAAAAAAATCAAGGCATTTAAAAAGGAACGAAAAAAGAAAAAAAAAGAAGAAGAAGAAGCGGCACGCAACAACTTTGTTCCCCATCCTTCCTTTTACATCGGTGAAATGGGGATGAATCGTTCTCAGAGAGAGAGAGAGAGAGAAAAAAAGAAGTACAAAAAGCTAAGAAGTTAAGAAGAGGAAGAGTATTTGACACACTTCAGTAGTACTTCATAGTCCTCGACAGGAGGGGTGGTCAGGGTTCATTGAGGGTTTCTTAGGGGAGGAGGAGGGTGGAGGTTCAGGTGCAGGTGGGGTTTGTCAAGGATGCACAATGGTGGAGGAAAACAAGACGGCTGACGGAGACGGTCTCCCATCACAAGAGTTCGTACTGCCGCAGGTGCATTCTCTGGATGATGTCCCGGCAGTCGTTGAACACCCGCCGGATGTTCTCTGTGTCCACGGCACAGGTGAAGTGGGGGTAGCAGTAGTGTCTGCCGTCGCCGCTCGCAGTGCTGATCCGCTGAGGGGACAGAAAGAGGACAGAGATCAGAGGGACGATGAAGACTGCAGGTGATGAACCTGGTCAACGTCAAATTCATTCAATGAGCCTGTGCGCAAAATAGGGCTTTGAATCAATCAGCGAGCAAATAGCAACTGAAATAATGTTTTGATGGGGTAACTGTATCAAAATCTAAATTGTTATTCTAATACTTACGACAATTAGTTTCCATGGAGGAGAGTAATATATCTATTGTAATGAGTTTAATCTGGACGCATGTGCAGTGCGTGTCTCCTTCACAGGAAGCTACTGTTCAAAACCCTTTAATACAGAGCGCATCACAGAAGACGCACACTTTGTATAACTGTAATTACACAACGGTTTGTGCTATCGGAAAAACTCCCAACAGTTTCTGAACGCTATTACAGTAATTTCACTTTCATCTTTGTCACCAGGAAGGAGAGCGTTGGGAAAACGCCTGGACATAGTTTCCATTTTTCAGCCTGTTTTTGGACATTGAGACAAAGACTCAAACAAATGTTAGTTTAAATATGCTTTATACTGTTGTGTTCATGTAAAACTACAATGTTTTTACCTCAATAAATTGTTAATACACTATTTTAACATGTAGTAAATTGTACATAACTGCCAGATATCGAAACTTATCAGGGACATTTCCTGGCCCGTTTATGCTTATATAATGAGCAAAAAAAAAGTTGTGACATATCTGACAGATATGAACATTGAAACTGTGGTCAAGGATAATTTTCACTAACTATATTTGCTCTAAAACATACACAACTCATAGAGAAATAGCCGACAACTATCCTCATGCTGGCAGTGCGGTCGACCTGACCTGCTAACATGTGCCTCAATAAAAAGCAAGACATTCTGTGATGCATCGGCGAGAAAAGCTCTCAAAAAAGTTAGAAACTGAACCTTGAGGTGAGATTCCTTTGTGTCCATTTTAAATAAATCATGGACTGCTCATACAGCACCATAAAAAACAACAACAGTGTCGCTCAGCAGCTCTGCCCGTCGACTTGTCCTCATGAGAAGGTCAGCGCAAGCACAAGCAGTTTATCAAGTTCTACATAAAAATGCACAGGCGGTATTTATACATGGCGTAGATCCAGCAGCACGAGCAGAAAATCCTGGGTTATGAATTAACAGGACAAGGCTGTCGATGACAGAACATTCATCAGCTCCAGCTCTCAAAACAATCCACATTTATGTATAATACGTATATTTGTACACTCACAAGAAACTCATCTCGGATGAAGAACTTGGCTCTTGTCACTCGTGGGTCTTCACCAGGTTCAGGAGTTGCTGGAAATAAAAACACATTGACAGTCAACACAACAGACGTGCTCGTGTGAGGATATGGGTGTTCTGTTCGCCACGTACCTTCATTTGGTATGGTGTAGCGAGCATATTCTGGGAAGTAGTCTTCAATTTTGGATTTTCCAGCTAATACTTTCTCAGCTAGCATGTCCTGCTTGTTCAGGAATAATATGACCGATATAGTGCGTAACCATCTGCAAAGACATGTTCACAAATGCCATTATAGAAAATCTACGAGTATTCAAACATGTATGTAAACACAGTAAAGATAACGTACTGGAGCTTGTGTTCATGTGATGCCACTGTGTCACAGAGTCATACATTTATGCTGCTTGGCTTATTTGTTATGTATTTTAAGATAAACTTTTACTTAAAATGTTGTTTTAAATTCGAGTGATAGATTTAAGTGGAATATCAGAAAGTCACAATTAGGATATCATTGTTGCAGGTGCTGCATCTGAAAGAATATTAATCTTTAAAATTGCACAACACTTGAGATTTATCCAAAACAATTCAATCTGTTTGAAAAACAAAGAACGGAAAACCATGAGGATTATTCTTCTGTTATGTCCATATTGTCCAAAGACATTCATTGTGAGGATTCTTTTTCTCTCATTTACAAAGAAATATCTCTCAAACATTCAATAGGGACGAATAACTGTTTTTCCTCAACTATAAAGTCATAAAATCTGTGAAAAGAGTCATTTGTGTGTATATTATTTTTCCATGACCAGATCATCCTTCACCAACAATACTGTTGAACATTTTTCAAATGAAAATACAAAATTTGGTTTATTGGTTCAACCATTAATATGTAGATTTCCAAAGTTGTCCGTGGACTTTTATCATTAATCTACATTTTGAGTTAAAAATTAATCCAGTGGTTTTAACCTAATTAGACATCGTACAAAGTGGATGTGTGAGATGAACATTGAGAGGGAAAAAAAAGCATAACACAGACCAAAATTAGATAAAGACAAAATGACACAGCAAAGAAAGCCCACGTGGACATAAAAGTTTAGATATCACTTCAATTTCTGTCTCACCTGTTGTTCCAAATACTGCGGAAGAGGTCCAAGGCTTCCCGTAGCCTGTTGGTGTTATTGTCTTCCCTTATTACCATGTTGTAGCTGCTGCTGGCCACCACGAAGATGATAGCAGTGACGTCTAGAAGGAGAGAGGAGAGGAACAGCATCAGTGGCTGCAACATGATATTGCCGTTCATCGGTGCATTGATTAATCTTAATTACGTGTCGGTTTGGGATTAAAATTCTCCCTTTTTTGCCGGTACAATTTCGTCTACCACAGCATCTTGACTTAATCACTAGATGCAGGTGTATTTTAGAATAACACATTTAAAATCAACTTTTCACTCACATCTCATCATTTCAATCCAAATGCCAATGTTTAAAGAATTTGACAGACATAAGACCTTTACACAGTACTGTGTGAATAGAAGGAGAAGTGATGCTGTAGGTCGGAGAAAGTACTATCAGCAGAGATGCCAGAGCAAGTCTCACCGTTAAAGCACTGGATCCATTTTCTCCTCTCATCTCTCTGGCCCCCAACATCAAACATGCTGTGTAAGACACAAAATACTAGGTCAGACTCAAGATATACAACAACACACTCATCACTGCCCTCTTGTGGACACAATGTTCACATTCCAACTGGGACAGGACTGAAGACACCAGGTACACATTGTATTGTAGTTGGCAGTACTTTAATATTAATCAAAATTAATATAAAATGCACTTCACAGTAGATGTTTCTTTTCTTTTGAGGTCTGGTCTGATTTGAGAAAAACTGGATCTAGGGCTCCATTCAAACCTGATATTAACATCCGTCCTAAGCAAACTGAACGTGGCCGTATCGCTCAAAGTACAACCTTTCACATCTGGCATTAAAATGCCTCCTGGATACATAAATAATCAATTGATGAATAAATAATATTAAGAACAGCTTTCAGTTCCCTGTGTGACCATGAGGTCATCATGGCTGAACAAGGAATAGGAAAAAAAAAAGGAATCACATCCAAAGGGAAGTCAGGTTCTAGAAACATTTAGGATGATATAATATGAAACAAAGGCACATTTCAGATAGTAGAATAAGTATGTTGTGTCTGTGACTGTGGAAATGGGTCATCTCCTCTGACATCATCAAGGCAGTTACACAACATTCACTCTAACTGCAACCAATGGCCAATAGTTTTTAACTGGCTCAGACCATAGAAGATTTACGTTATGTTTCAGATACGTGTAAACTGCCAGAGTTCTGAGGTTTAGTGCAGTTGTTTATGCACAGATGTAGAATCAGCTAAACTCTTCCTATCCCTGATGTTTGTAAACTATGGGCTTTATAAATACTGAGCAAAAGACTTACTGAAAGTTCACTTTGTCTACTTGGAACCTTGTTTCGAAAATCCCTGAAGTTAACACTCGGCAGCGTAACAGGTCCTGTAAAACACACAAAAACAAAGGAGATGTCCAGTTTAGAGTTATATACAAATAGTATTAGATTTTGGGTTTTAATATGTAGCCCATGTGCTGAGGAGATGAGCAGGAGGACTGACCTGGTCTGTTGGTGTGTAGTCGCTCTGTCTTACAGAGTCAATTCTGTCCAGGAAACTGCAAAGAGAGAAGGAGAGAGAGAGACCCAGATTTAGCTCTAACGTCTATTCATTTGTTTAGTCAGAGAGAACAACAAACCTGTTCAGATTGAACTCTCTGAACTCAAGAAAACTAGGAAAAGCATGACGTCTGACTGCATGAGAGACCAAACCATAATCATCTCTTAGAAAAAAGCCACTTTCCTGATAAAAACGAGAGCATTAACGTCAACCAAATAACAAATCACATTTCACTGTGACCTCATTTATTAAATGCATCTCTTGTTTGAAAGGATTCTTTAGTTCATGCCCATGTGAGCTGCAGTGAACGCTGCAAGATGCAGCCGCCATGTCCGACTCCCTGTAGAGGCCCGTCAGGCCTGTGTTGAGGCTCATGGTTACCACAAGAGGGCAGAGCTGCTCAGTCTGAGCTATTTTTGTCTGTCTCTAGCCAGAGTGATTACATAAGGCGGTTTATTATGGAGGTTAGACAGCTTGCTGCTGCTGTCTCTTCACTACTGAGAGAGCATGTGCAGCAGCAGCAGCAGTTCAGTCTCTGCAGCACAGCAGCCAGGCTCTGGCCACCAACGCTGGGGAAACACGGCATTACTCAAGCCCCAGGATCAAGATCACACCATGAAAAGGCCCCAAAAAAGACAGTGCTACAGCCAGGACAGACGCCGGCAAAAGACCGTAAAAAGGCATTCAATGTGACTGCTGTGTACTGTTTTCTAACCTAATGAATAGAATAGATTGAATTAAAGTATAGGAAGTTAAACTTGTGACCTATTTCATTTTCAAATCAGTCGATACTTGACCAGTGTCAGATAATGTAGCGTTTACAATTTTTAATGAATCGAAAACAATTAACAATTGCAGAGATATGTCACACATCTAAAGTAAAACATTCATCTGTTGTACCTCAAAGTTACATATATATGTATATGTATACATATATATACACACACATATACATATATACATATATATACACATATATACATATATATATGTATGTTCACTGCAGTGTTTTAAATTGAATATACACAATGATGAGTAAAATAAGCAACAGATGAGAAGGGAATTCCTTGAAGAGTCTACAGCTGTAGATGCTGAGTGACAGTGGTATGTTGGATGGATACAGATGTTGACCAGGGAGCGTCTCACCATCCCATCATTTCACCCAATCTCTCTGTACCAGCAACTTGATGCAGGTTAAGATCAGTGGTCAGGGTTTGGGTTTCTGTACGGTTCGCATGGTCTCAGCCTAGGATAGCTGATCAACTCAGAGCTTTAAAAGTAGCACGCAAAAAACCACACCCATCTCGAATTAAATGACTGGAAATGAATGCACCAATATGAAACATTAGGAACAGAGACACCACTCATCACAACATTGTTTCCATCACACTGACTTAATTTCTGCCTCACATAGTCCAAGTAAGGTTATTCCTGCACTTTCTCACAGAGAGACACCCTGTGCATCGACACAACACACAGTATGAGGAGAGAAAGTATATTTCCAGGACATAATGCAACATGAGCCATCTACATTCAGTTTGAAACAAAAAGCTGCGAGCAAATATTTAAACACGTAACTCCTTTTTATTTAATTTTTTACCTGGAGGTTAAAGCGCATGAACAGATACAACCAGCAAGGATGAATTATTATTATTTTATGGCACACTATATTACAGACTTATTAACCAGATGAGATAAAAGTAATAAACAATAATCTCCACAGGCAGGTCAGGCATCTAATCTACAATGTGAAATTCCCACAATTCCTTTGTGGCCACACAGCCCAGAAAGCCACTAACTTACACCCTGGACTTTGGACAGTTGATACATTTTGGACGAGCTGCAAAATTGAACTAGTGGACCTGAACTTTAACCTCTGTACAGATACTGAATGTCAAAATGTGGCGCTTAAGAATATCATGGCTCTGTAAATAAAAATGGTTTGATGAACAGTTTAATGGATATTATAATTTCCCCCTACTTATATATATTTAAGAGACAAGCAGTAAAGCAAGCAGTAAAATTCAAAAACAAACCACAAGAAAGAAGTAAAGAGAAAGTCTTAAAAGTTTTAAACTCGGGATATTATCAAATTTAGAGCTGGAACGGAATTGATTAAAGCAGCCATCTTTTGCAGGAAAACTAAAAAACATTGACAGAAATATATAAACAATGCCATATATTCACCAATTTCCAACTTTTAAATGACATTATTTGCAGGAGAAGAGGAATATTTCTGAATATTTGGACATTGAGTGATACATAAATAAATAAAACTAGGCAACTGTAGATGTCAATTTGTAGTTTTAATTAGCATTTACTGGCATTTCAGGCTTCAATTATTCATCAAAAAAAGAATAATCATACAGCCTTTACCTCATTAGCTTACTTGTGGGCTTAATTACAACACCCATGTTGGAAGCAGCCACTGCTCTATCCGTCTAAAAGGCAGATTAGTATGCGTGTGACTACAGAGTTGTAAAACATAGACTGAGACATGGAGTGAAGATGACACAAAGAAGAAAAGAAACATGCCCGAACTACTTGATTGGGGCTGCAGCTAACATTTTCCTCATTTCCATAATTGATTAGTTTACTAATTATATTCTCGATCAGTCACTTCATCCATAACATGCCCACCACAAATGACTTAAAAAGTAGCTCATCAACAAAGACAAAGGGAAACAAATTCACACAACTGAGAAATTAACCTTGGTTTATCAATTAACTAAGTAGTTAATGATGTTTCATTTCTGTGCTTGATAAAAAAAAAGAAGTTTGAATTTGAATGTAAATGTCTCCGACATCATCACTGAGCAGAGACAAAATGCAAATCCACTCGATGTGGTGACTTGTCTAGAAAAGTCAAGAAAAACATTTAGAAAACTCAATCAATGACATCTACTTTATAAATCCGTGTGTGTCTGAGACAAACGCAACCAGCAAATCAGACTGCATTTGAAAAGATGTTGATGTAACACATGTACTGCTCCGACAAAAACACAAGCAAAGCCTCAAAAACCTCCAGATTTTGACCCATCACTGCAACAATGTGGGGGTATTTTTAGTAAGCCTTCCTTGCAGAAACCTAGCTATGTTGTAGTTACTGAGCTCTTTGTGACTGCCATGTGACAGAAGTACTATTGGTGGAGCACTGGAGAGCCATGTATAGCCATTAAACCCAGCCTGAGGGGGGAACAAACAGAACAAAGAAAAACAATGTAAAAGATAACATTGATTATTGAGTGGCCTTCCAGATAATGTCTGAGTGGAAGGTTTAGGTGCAGTTATCACTGCTCCTCTTGTTTGAGTGCTACATGAATGTGAGCTGCACTTTAGGTCCACAGAAACCTTTGGTTTATATTAGTTCCTTCACTTTCCTCCCAGAACTATGTCTAGCTCACTGTGTGATGTGGTCATTCTGAGCAAATTAGTGCATTGAGGAAAATAGGAGGCCAAAGATCTTTCACTTAGTTCCAAAAAGACAATTGTTTGTTTTTTTAAGTCAGGTGCAGACATTAAGAGTTCTCTATTGCTTTTACTTCTATTATTGTAATTTTTCTTATTTTTCTCACAATAATCACATTTCTGGTGGCTTGAACATGCATAAACATAAATAACAAATCACAAAATGTGCGTCCTTTTTTTTGGCTATAAGGCTATATTTAACATGAAAAGAGATGGATACCCGTCTTCTTCTGTTTTGATCTGGACATGGATTGCCATGGTAAGGTATGGATCAAAAGGTGCGAGTACTCAGCATTTCCATCTGACTTTTTTGCCAGAAATGCACATTTCCTGATTTACACAATAAACTATTATTGGTGATTTTTCTCTGGCACCACCCAGTGGGCAGAGGAACCAACAGCAGCTTCTATTGAGCGGCATCCATAATTCTACAACATTCAGAGCTGTGTCTTCTGGTAGTCAGTCGCAGCGTTGGTCACGGTAGTGGCACACCCTGACACACACACAGAGGAGTGTGAGGGTCCAGTCAATGACTGCAGTTTTCATTTGTTATTTTGCATTTTCCCCATTTTAAAACCTGTTTGCAAACATCAAATAACATTAATCCAGGAGTAATTCTTCATTTATCATTTTATCCACAGTAAGAAGGCCATATCAAGAGGCTTTCTTACTATTCCACTATTATCTTGTCTATAACAGTCCCTCTGTCTTTGTCAGCAGGGCTGGGTTCTCTCTGTATTTAGCCAAAACACACTGTACTCGTCCTGCGGGCCTGACTGTGTTGCTATGTATAGGCTTTGTTGTGGATAGTATCACTTGACTTGGCCTGGTCTTTCTGTGTTGTTGGCCTCATCTTTCCATAAAACACAGACACAAGCATGAAAACAGGTTGAGGGACAGTTGTTGATGGAGGAGGAGGAAGAGGAGGAGGAGTGGCTCAGGCACCACATTTTCCAGGGAGAGGGATGTTGGTGTTAGTGGTGATGGTATGGTACGACAGGAACATGGGTTACCTAGCTCCATGACAAATCTGTGAGGATTTGACAACACACAAACAAGCAAATACAAATAAAGCTACACATATGGAAAAACTAGTTAATAAGTGAATGAAACAGCATAAATTTTCTTTTAAACTCTTAAATTAATGCCACAGTAAACTGCTACCATCAGGGTCGCATATGTCCAAAAACAAAACACAGTGCAAAGTTGAAACGACACGAGTACTGCTTTTCAAAAATGTCCGCTGCAACCGTCAGTCAACCTTCACACCAACCAACAGCACCCAGCCTCATGTGCTCATTTGATAATTGGGTTGACTTTTTACAAATAGCGGAGCATCTTTAATTAGCAGAGCAGAGGATCAAATCAATAGTTTCCATATTTTGAGCCGCTCAGGCCAACACAATGGACTTTCACTTTAGTCTATGACTGGTGACAAGCACTTTAACACTGACAGCTGAACATGGCAGCAACACTGTCACAATAGGAAAGCTTTATTTAAATTGTTCAATTTATATGCCTATTTGATTTTCTGTGTCCTGTTTTATTGAAGTGCAGTTGTGTTTTATAGCTGAGTGACAATATTCAACCTTGGTGTTAAAATGAAGGGGCACTAACAAACTAACTCAAATGTTGTTTAACAAAAGAGTAGTTGGTTTCATTTTCTGTATCACAAAATCCTGATATAGGATAATGTCATCCAATATCCAATATCTTGGCATGAAAACCTTTTCCTTTATGTTTCATCCATCTTTTCTTGCATCACACCCATGATCTGAACAAACCAGCTGCACAACAAAGCTCGTAATGCAGAATTTCCGAGGTACTGAGCTGGTACAGCAAACACAGTCACATGCAGTGGGACAAGTAAAGGAGGAGTTGTGCAAGATCCTGGTCACCTGGTGGAAAGATCTGAGCCCTGGGTCTGTCTCATCCATCTAAACAGGAACACTACACAGTTTAGAAGATGGATCTGAAACTAGAAAAATCCATCAGCAGCTCAGTGGGTGCTTCCTAAATATAGGAGCAAGAATGGAGACACTCGTGAAAGTCAAACCAAATCTTATGTAAACAAACGTGCCTGCTTTATCTCAAGGCCGCCAATTCACCTTCCAGGGCTGCATCAAGTCGAGGTTTTGAAAGGTGTTGTATAAAAATGTAAAATATATTGTAATGTTCTTTTGTCTCTGTTCAGTGTCTTCTGTATGTGGACCATTACATTGCCCTGGCTTAAAATAGACTCAGCCCCCAAAATCAGTGTTTGAACTACAGTGGAGTCTAAACCATGACTCATGTGAGGCTCTCAAATACAGTTCTCACAGTAGCATTGACTGATGGGTTTCTCTAAATAATACTGAAGTCCGACATCGATATACTATCTGTCAGCTACTGAGTTTGTCTGTGCCAAAAATAGAAAACCAAGAAAAAATTGTCGAATCAACCATATGGAGCAGGTTTCAATTCTCTCACCTGCAAACTACTGTCTCGTGTCATGTTAGTTGTTCCGCTAGGAAATCAACCGGTGACCTAGTGACGATGAGCTTTTCCTCTTTCCCCTGAATCAAAACTCAATAACCAATGACATATCAGACAGGGAAGTCCACAGTATCAGTGCAGATTGCATAAGCTTGATCCATCAAGTGCAGGCTGAAATGGCTGGTGATTAGGAATCACCAATATCTACACAAGAGGAAAGAAACTTTCCAGTATTTATTTTTAACATCTTATTTTAAGATTTGATTTAAGATATGAAATTCAGTCAGAACTTGATCTGTGCAGGCCTGTGATGTTTGTGTAGTTCACAAACAAGCCTCCGGGTGGCATCCATTCGCTCCTGCTGCACACAGCCTGTCTTCCACACTGACCCTGCCTGCTTTTACCAGCTGGGTTCCCATGGCAACCCCAGTCAGTTCATACCTCTCTCTCTCTCTCTCTCTCTCTCTCTCTCTCTCTCTCTCTCTCTCTCTCTCTCTCTCTCTCTCTCTCTCTCTCTCTCTCTCTCTCTCTCCCTCCCTCCCTCCCTCCCTCCCTCCCTCCCTCCCTCTCTCTCTCTCTCTCCATCTCCCCCTCTCCCTCTCTCTCTCTGAGCACTCAACCAAACACAAGTCTCATTTCTGCAAAGAGAGGACTGTAATATTGTGCATTGCGGAGCATGTACAGTGGCACAAAGTTACTGCATTCTGTCACAACCTGACAGACACAGTGTCAGTTGATAAATTAGACACGCAGGGTTATGTGAGTTGAGAGCCGAACCGTGGGGATAATTGATAAGGATGTTACAAGTCACAAAGCAGTCAATAAGAGTCCCATGAGATGGAGCATGGCTACGGTAAGGCATATTGGAAAATGACACTTCATGACCAAGTGGTAACTGTGTCGATGTTGTGACAACCACAATTTAAAAAAAAAAACAAAAAAAAAACAGTAGCAACCAGATAAACTGGAACACAGCTAGTCTGTACAAATTACCAAGTTATTTCACTATGTTGTTCCTGTGACACCAGCAGATCAGAGGCAATGGATTGAAGTGAATTGATGTGTTGGTGATTAGTGGAATATCTGCCCAGATTATTGAGTGTATGTACCGTGTCATTACTTTGCTTATGACGAGGTGAGAACAGGGTCAGAATCCTGCAGATTATTCCAGTGGATTGTTGTCTCAGTTTGATGTTCTGTAAAATTAGTTATCAGACTCTCCTGATTTTACTCCCCCTAATACTGTTAAAATAAGTGGACTAGAGCTTAAACAATTGGTTGACTGATTGATTTGTACATTTGTTTTTCAAGCTACAATGCTACATTGTGTTTTCCAACCAAAATATTAACTAACCAATTATTGCTTCTGACAGAACCAGCCTATGTTCAGGCCTCTTTAAAGATTTTATATACACAATATTCACCACCACTAGATGTTATATGAGAGCATCAACATCTCCTCTCTTTAGCACTAGACAACCCAAAATATACAAAAAGAGACAAGTGAATAAAGCTACCTTGTGCATTGAAAACAAACAAATAAAAAAATGCAATGTAGCCACACTCATTAACCCACAGTAGCATAGCCATGATATGCTCCACGGCAATGCTCAGTAAAGCAACATTTGTTCTGTTACACTTCATTGTGGACATAATCACCAATGGTGTGGATGATAATGGACACACAGATGACTAGGTACCAAAACAAAAATTGAAGAAGGCTGGATGACAACATACGTTGATACAATAGATGTTGGAAAAGTGAATCCAGGGAAGTAAGACAGAAGTAGCCACTGGTAGTGAGTGGTGACTTGCTGGTTGTAAAAGGAAAATTAGCCTACTTATCACTTGATTTGTATGTCAGTAAACATTTTCCTGAGGAGTTGATGGTCTAAATGCTAATTCTAGCTCTTCTTCAATAGAACACGATGTCAATTTTGTAAATTAGGTTACAATTTAAAGGAAAATAGACAATAAAGCACAGCACACGAGTGGAGAACGTGTGCTTGACAGCTTGTACTGTCTAAAAGGTGCCCTATTGGTTTTTCTGTGTGATCAATGTGCCAAAATTCCATCTGAAGTTAAAATATCTGCTGTTAGTACATTCGAAAGCTAGCATTTCCTGTAGGGTAAAATGCTTTTCTGTTGTTGCCGAAGGACTGTGTATAGTAAACCTGCCCTGTTGGGTATTTGTATTCTTCCAATTACAATCATACTTAGTATGCAATTTTTGTAAACGAATATGTGCCTCGATCTCATAGTAAAGTATTCAGAGGATTACTTAAAAAATGGCTTTAGATTTAAGCCACTTTTACTATGGACATCTGACATTGTAACAGAACACATAATTATAATCATTAAAATGTCTCCTGGCAAAGACAGGCAGCAGCATATCTAACAGGATTAGAGAACAAAAACAACTTACAGTAAAACTTAAAGAGACTAAAGGTAACATTAAAGTTGAAATTTGTTTTAATACAGAATAAAAAAATATCATAACATTTTCAGCATTCAGTGATTAAACACATCATTGTGATTTGGTTAAACATCTACAGCCTGATTCATGTGACTCCAAGTTATTTAGAGTTAATTTAAAAACATTCTGTGAGACCAGCCATAGGCCATAATATTCTTCTTATTATAATACCACTTTTAAGAATAACATTAGAAGGAACATTTAGCGATGGGGTGGTTTGACTTAAAGAACTACATATTTTTACTTTATTTTATAATAATAATAATAATAATAATAATAATAATACATTAATAATAATGTATAAAACCATAACACAGGTTATGGGTTTTACATTTAGATATTAAGAAACAAATATGAGCACTGATTAATTAAGCACCGTGTCGGGGAGTAGTCACATTTTTGTGAATGATGTCACTGCACTACACAAATATACCATGTGTTATGCTCGGGTGGATGTATATAGACAGCTCACTTAACAGTCCCTCTGTCCCTATATCTATAAAACTGAAATAGACACGGGTAGATATAACTTGGATTACTTGGATGATGAAGCAATATGAGACTAGATCATTTTCTCTTGTTTGACTCATTTATCAACTTATTTTGGTTAGTATGTTTATTTTTATAGCACTTTCATAATCAAAGTGATTTACAGAGCCACATGAAATGCAAAAATCTAAAATTACTCTACACAAAATGGTTTTATAATATATACATTTTTTATGTGCAATATATTACGTTGCATTTAGTCCTGGTACATATCTTTAGAATGTTCATCAAAACAAATGTGTGTAGCTTTTTTTTAAGATTAAGATTCAAGACTTTAAAGGTTTAGCTCAAGTTCCAAGTGTTTATGCTCAAGCAGACACAGGAAGATACATTACTAAATAAATCTAATTACCAATATGCACAAAGGAACACGTAAACATTACGCCTTTATTTATCCTGTAGCAGCTGTAACAACACAAAGTAAGGATGGGAATTAAATTTCTAAATAAATATTGATTTTGGGTACAGTACAGTATCACACTGAAAAACCACAAAGGCATACAAAGAGGAACCAGATACGCCCCTGACATAGAATATTATCTTGTCAGTCTTGTCAGGACACTTTAGGTTAGATATGGACCAGTATTTAACCAGTAGTTATCAGTATTGAGATGCTTCAGAATTCCAGGTTAAGAATGCCTACGACAATAAATCAGCCAACCAAAACTGTTGTGCTGGAGCCGGATGTTTACTTATGTTAGCCTCCAAGCTAACTCCTTCAACCTAGTCTGATGAAACAGGCAACGGCTCAATCAGTCTTGGGAAACAATCTGCTGTGACAGAAAAAATATAAAAGACTTCTAAAAATATCATTGTGTCCCTCTCTGACCACATTCCACACAAGGTGAAAGTTGAGGCTTGTTTGACTAGTGGCTGAGGTGGAGGGAAACCTTTTGCCTGGGTGTGGCTGGACTATGCTAACCATTAGCCTTGCTGCTAGCCAGGCCTACAGGCTACACAACCTGAGCTACAGCACACAACGACCGCAAACTGAGCAGGCGCGGCGTGGTTTGATATCAACTGTGATACAAACATGCTAGTGAGAATGCTAAACACACATAGTCATGAGCTTTTCTGGAGGGTTTTTTTTATGACTTTAAGTCTCGTCTCATGCTCAATGTCAGAAG
The DNA here is from genome assembly GCF_958295425.1 of Solea solea. Lineage (NCBI taxonomy): Eukaryota > Metazoa > Chordata > Actinopteri > Pleuronectiformes > Soleidae > Solea > Solea solea. Next base: position 4,739,775 of record NC_081134.1, on the reverse strand, counting down.
AGAGTGAGGAGCTGGGAACCTCTGTCATGATTAGACGGCAAAATGTCTCCTTACTTGTCAGACCCTGCTTTGATCAATTCAGCTTCCCCTCTCTGTCTTTAACACTGGAAGTAATAGTTGAGCTGTATGTATGTATGTATGCGTGCATGTGGGTCGGTGTCTGTTAGTAGGGAGACAGTGAACGGGGGAAAGCATATGGGGACATTAATACACTTGTGATGATTTGTTTATGTCAGGGCATTAAGAGGAGAGGAGGTATGGTTAGGCAGTGAGTGGTCACGCGTACATGCGTGTGCAAACTCTCTCTCACACACACACACACACACACACACAAAACCAACACAGAGGCGTTTTGTGTCTCACCTTCTGCTACTGACCTTCCCTTTGTTTACAGCGCATTGCCGGGATACTCCCTTTGATTCGGCTGCGCACACGTGACCCTCCCTCGCCAGTTTCTGCTCTGCAGTACTGCAGCTAAAAATAGCCTCAGCTTGCCCTGGCTCCACAGCTAGTTTACATAAGCTCTAAGGGGGGTGGGGGGTGGGGGTGAGGTGGAAGGGGAGGGGGCGAAAAGGGAGTGACAGAGGGGGAAGCTTCAGTGAAGAGAGAGAGAGAGAGAGAGGAGGGGGTCTGTGGACGACCATTCCACAATCTCTGCGCAAGGAACCTGCAGTGCCACTGCTGTCCTCCAACAGTCTGTGCCTTTACACTCCTGATTGTGTGTGTGTGTGTGTGTGTGTCAGAGAGAAAGGCGTGTGTGTATTCAGCACACACCAACAGACTCGCAGATATCCGCCATTCACCAGCCTCACTCCATGTCTCCGTCTGTCCTTTAAAATGGACGCACATTTTAACCCAAAAATAAAAATCTATTTATAGCCACAATTCTCCTTCTTTAAGTGGGACATAGATTTCCATTTTTCTCTGCAACACTTCATATGTAAGATAAGTGAAGCTGAACGCTAACAGTAAACACAAACCAAACATGGCACAATATTGCTAATTTGATACATTGTGCAAAAGGCTTTTTTATTTTCTTATTCATTGAATGCAGATTCTCACTTTAAATGATCTACTTAAACTGCGTATCTTGTTCTTTAGGAGTGAAGCCTTTCCAGTGTGATCTAACTTAATGTCTCCAGAAACAAAATAAAAACACACAGGCTGTGAAGCTAATCTTGTGACATGTAGCATGTTACACTGTGCAGCTTTAGGCTCTCACTCTCTGTCTCTCACGGTTTCCAAAGCAAATTCAAACACTTAAAAAGGAAATAAAGCCATTAACCACTGCAATAAATCCAAGGCCCTACTGCTAAACTGGAATATGTTTAGTGTTTGACAGCCCATCTAAAAAGGGCACACACACTCAGTTTTACAGTTGTGAGGACACTCGGACATAATCCTTTTCATAGCCCTTTACCCTAACTTTTGCCATTAGGGATGTTAATGATTAACTGTTGGCCAGTTAATTGACGTTAAGAATTTAATGGAGTAAGAAATAATTACTCAATGAACAAGCATGTATGTTTCTTTACGTCTGCGTGTTATTTCTCTGGACTGCACATGCGGTGTAATTAAGATTTACATTGGCAGGCGGCACACATTAACCTAAGCACTAGCATAATTAATATGAGAAAGGGTCAAAGAGCATTAAAACAAAAAGTGAGGCAAGATTAAGCTGCCTCTAAGCCACAGATTTGACAGTGCATAACGTCGCAACTCGGGCGGAGGACAGAGCGGCCATGATGCTAGTGCTTGTGGACCACAACTTAATGTACATGTAACAAAAAAGTTGTGTGTTTCTATTATTTATTAATAACAATTATTGTTTACCAACTATCGATAAGAAAATGCATTAACTGCATGAAATCCAGGAGGCAGTGGTTTCTGTATATAGTGTCAAACTGAGCTTCCAGCAGATCAGATTCTACAGTTATGCTCAAAACCACTCCTTCCTCTTCCTCAGAAATCTCTCTATCTCACTCACACTCACCGCACACACACACACACACACACACACACACAAACACACTATAGTGCCCCCTTTGATTATTTCTCAGTCAGCTGACAGCAGGGTCATCTGATTTTAACAAGTGACACAAAGGTTTTTGTTAATCAGGCTTTTTATGATTATTTTTATGAATAAAGTATTTCTTTTTTGTGATCATTTCAGATGATGATTTTAATTCAGCCATAGTAAACATAGGCACCATCATTTATTCTCACAAAAAGATCATATCATCTCATCATCAGAAAAAAACATTTTAATAGTTTGACTGTAAATGGTATAAATATATAAGGATATGAAAATACCAAAACACACTATACATATTCATAACCCATGTTTTGATGGTAACAATTGTATTATAGTGCAGAATTTTTTTAACTTTGCAGAAAACACAAGTTGGGCTGTCTGTTTTTGTCTTTAAGCCAAAGTTAATTATTCAAAGTGACAATACAGATTTTAGTTTTTGTTTTTTTCATTGCCTCCACTCAATACCTGTTCATCACAGTTTTTTTTCCAGGTACAATTAACATTAAAGTTGTCAGTAAACTACAGTGTAGTACATATAGTTTAACATACTTCAGCATCAGACTTTTTAAATGCACACATTCAATGGTTACTTCAGCCCTTAAGTGGTTAAAACAATACAGTCCATAAAGGTTTAATACAATTTCAAATGGTGCTCTGTTGCTGCAGTGAGACAAACATCTACTGTAAGTGGAAAAGCCCATTTCTCATGCATAAAAAACAATGTGACAACCAATGTGTAAGAAGTTATCACATTGAAATATAAGTGCACAGATGAGTTCAAACACGTTCAGAAAACACCCACAGCTCAACTGTATCCCCTGGTGCTGCTTGCACATAAAGTCAGCTAAAAGACGGAGAAATCAAGCAACTTATTGGTGACAGAAAGAAGCAGTGGTGACATGCAGCCAGTGTATAAATATCGCTCTCTCGGGCTCTTCCATGAACAGAAGAGGCTCCTTATTGAGGAGAGCCACTGTTTGTGAAGTGTAGCCCCTCTGTTTCTGTAGGCCGTTCAGGGGCCTGGGCTGGCTGACAATGCCGGTCATTCTTAGAACTTTACTGCCACAGATGACTGTGTCAGTGGCCCCCAGGCTGATGACAGAGTCCCGTGACCAGCACTACATCCCTGCCCCAACCTCAGCCCCAGTCTAGGCCAAGAACCAGACCCAGCCTCAGACATGCGTCTATGTGCGATTTTCAGGACTGTTGTAGACTCGTCCTGTCCCGGCTGTACCTCGCCATCCTGGGCCAGCTTCACAAACCTACACCCTCATCTAAAACAGCCCTTACAACTTCAAACATTCAGTGATGCTTTGTTTCATTAAATATAACTGCATTAATCTTTAAAACCCATGGAACAGTAGACGAGGAGTGTTTTGGAGACATTAGCTCTATTTATTTAATCAGGAAAGGCACAATATAACTGTCTTTACAAAGATAATAGAGATACATTCCTTCCCCTGACAGGAGCGATGAGACAGGCTCCTCAAAGTGCTTCCATCCTATATTTTAAGACAAATGGTTAATACTTTTAATTATCTGTGTTTTCATTTGTTTTTGGTTAATCATTGACTTTTAGATACTTTTAAAAGGAAGACTTTTAAAGTCTAAAAATACAGGCTTTGAACTCTGGTTCCAATGTGATTATTTTTCTTCTGTATCATAATGCATGTATCTTTTATGCTGCGCTTCCTTCATGGTTCAGTTTGGTGTGGTACGGTAAAGCCCAGGGTTAGGGTATTGCGCTTCGATTGAGGACAGGTGGGGTGTGGGCTGTGCCCGATTGCTGCGTAGCATAATGTCATACCGGTATTGAAGGTGATCGCCCAAAAGCTCTAGGAAAAGTGCGTTCAAATACCAAACGTCATATTGTCTGCTGTCAGCAGGGGGCTCTGTTTTGGAAATTGAATATTTTCATATAGACGTCTTCGGGGCCGAACTATTATCAATCCTAGCAAGTTTGGTTCAGATCGGACCAGGATTCGGGAAGTTGTGACAGTTTGTTTTTTGTCGCAAAAATCCGACTTTGCATAGTTGCCATGGCAACGCCGCTAAACGATGTGCCATCATATTCAGCACGCACCATCTACCAAAAACAACCAGCGGTTACCCCCTCCTCCAAGTGCAGTCGCCCGGAGGACTCCCCTGGAGCAGCCTCATCCTCCGACAGCGAATTTAAAGTGGTAACCCCCTGGCTCTATTAAACACGCAGAAAACCGATATATCGCCCCCAATAAATCAATACGATCGTTCCCTCATCTAATCTGTCACTAACTTCACAATCACTGCGGTAAGAATGTATTGTTGGATTTTGTTTGGTTGGTTATTTTTGTCAACTCTGTGTGTTTTTCATGTTTATGTTTTTATGTTTTTCTATGTTCATAAAAACATAGAAAAACATACATGTTGTCATTATCTACAACATGTATCCTGTAATTAATGACCACATCAAAACGAGGTCCCTGTATATAACGGCACAAACGCATGCACTCTCTCTCTCTCTCGCTCGCTCGCTCGCACGCACGCACGCACGCACGCACGCACGCACGCACGCACGCACGCACGCACGCACGCACGCACGCACGCACGCACGCACGCACGCACGCACACACACACACACACACACACACACACACACACACACACACACACACACACACACACACACACACACACACACACACACACACACACACACACACACACACACACACACACACACACACACACACACACACACTGAACGCGTAAACTCACGCACATACGTACATCCACATACAGGGTGTAGTATTGCAGGTTATCAGATAGACGCACGCACACACAGACACGCCACAAGCGCGTAGACACATACACACACATCGATATACAGGCTGTAGTCTCGCACATAGGCTGTCAGACAGGCACACACACACATGCATACACGCACACACATACCCTATCCTAGACATCAGCTCACATAGGCTGTCAGACAGGCACACACACACCCTATCCTAGGCATCAGCACGTGCACATCTGCGCACAGAGAACACACACAGGTTACACTAGATAAATAGATATGGTTAATAAGATGAATACACTCAGGCTTGTCACTTGGAATGTGCGTGGAATCACCTCGAAGCATAAAAAACGAAGTCCTCAACCACCTAAATAGTCTTCAAGCAGACATTGTCTTACTACAAGAGACACACCTAGCTAAGTCAGATTGCCAGCTCACCTCATCAAAATTTCCCCACATGTACACAGCAAGCTACAACTCTAGACATAGGAGTAGCCATCATGATCAATAGTAAATTAAACTTCACACATAAAAACACTATGATAGATCCAGAAGTTAGATTTATAATACTTCACTTATTAATCAATAATACAGACTTCTGTATATCAAACATATATGGTCCAAATGTCGATGACCCCTCCTTTTTTCACACTTTCTTCTCTTCACTGTCCACTCACCTAGACACAACACTGATAATAGGAGGGGACTTCAACATGGCACTCAACCCAGAACTTGATAGGCTCAGTAAGGCAGGAACAACACGAAACTGGCAATTGACAGAAACACTTAAACAATACATGAGTGATTATGGTCTTTGTGATGCTTGGCGCTCCTGTAATCCAGCCGACAAAGAATACACCTTCTTCTCACCTGTACACAACTCCTTCTCTAGAATTGACTTGACTTCTCACCAACAGCTCAATTCTATCAGACATCACAGACACTCTGATTCACTATCACTATTAGTGACCATGCACCAGTTTCACTAAAAATAACTAATAAGGCCATCACACCACCAACCAGAAACTGGAGATTTAAAACATTATTACTAGATGATCCAAATTTCACCAAATACTTACGAAAAAGAGTGGTTAATATTTCTGGAAACAAACGACCTGCCAGGAACCCCACCAGGTGTCCTCTGGGAGGCAGCAAAAGCAGTTATGAGGGATAGAATAATCTCCTACTCCTCATTTAAAAGGAAGAAAGAAAACTAACTGGGATCAGAACTACAACATAAAGTAAAAACATTAGAGACTGCTTATCCTACATCCCAAGATGAGCACTTGTTGAATAATACAAGAAAATTAAAACTCAAATTTAACAAAATAATAGAAAGAAAAACGCAGTTCCAACTGGAGAGATTACGCATGGAAAACTTTGAACATAGCAATAAATCCAGTAAATACCTAGCTAACCAACTTAAATTAAACAAAGAAAAAACAACTATCCACTCCATAAAAGACTCAGACGGTAAACTAACCCCTAGTACAGACATAAACACATTTCATTGTGGATTCATTAAGGATAGACATTCAACTAATAATACACGCAGATTAGTAAATATAACTACTGCACAATCAATAAACTTAGATCACTAGATGCAGAAAAAGCATTTGATAGAGTAAACTGGAAATTCCTACTTGCTACAATGCAAAAATTTGGATTTGGAGAAAACTTCATTTCCTGGATCAAAATTGTATAGAGTTCACCCAGTGCCTCTCAATCAGGACAAAGGATCAAACTTCTCCAAGCTTCACCCTCCAGAGAGGCACCAGACAAGGCTGTCCACTCTCTTCATCACCATTTGCCATCTTTATTGAACCACTTGCAGCACAATTCGCACAAACAAAAATATAATTTTTGGTATTCAAACAACAAAACTGCATTACAAAATAAGCCTCTATGCTGATGATGTATTACTTTTCCTACAAAACTCTCTTTCTGAAAATAATACACAATACATCCTCAGCCAAATCAGATTACTCAATAAATTGGACAAAATCGATTATCCTACCAATCAACCATGACTTCAAATCACCACCATCCAGTCCTCTGAAATCAGAAAACATTAGATATCTGGGTGTAATTTTTTCGTCCAGGTTGTCAGATCTCGCACAATTAAACTATACTCCATAACTTAAATCAACAGAGGATGACCTCCGATGGAATTCCTTACCTATATCACTTCTGGGAACAGTTACCACCATAAAAATGATGATCTTACCAGAAATCAATTGCCTCTTCTCAATGATCCCAACTCAATCTTCACCAATATGGTTTAAATCATTAGACTCTGCCACCACTAAATGCCTCTGGAAAAACAAACCAGCACGCATCAGTTTAAAAGCCCTCCAAAAAGCAAAAGCCTATGGTGGTCTGGAACTTCCACAACTGGACAGCCTGTGGCTAGACATTGAAGAAACACTCTGTAAAGAAATTAACATCTCTGATCTGCCATTTATAGGTAAAACCATCAAACGGCATCAGTGCTTCACATTTGTAAAACCTTCCTAAAGGCCTTAAAAAGAAAAATCGTATTTCCCAGAGTGACGTCACAGCAAAGCACGTGGCGTCTCGGGAACGGCTACTGTCGGGGAACCGTACTATGTGAAAACTTTATGAGAAATGTGAATAAATGAAGGCAATGATGGGTTTTCTTTTACATTTTTTAAAATATTACAACAAAGCAGTTTTCAGTTATTTATTCGTCATTCGAGGCTGCTTGTCTTATCGTCACTATCGGTTCATAAAGTTACTGATAAATGTGATGAACACAGTGAAATAATTATAAAATTACATTTACCACGTTGTTATTGTGCCTAATAATAATAATAATATGTCTGCAGTTTTTCTGGCCTGACTTTATTTTAATATTTTATGATAATTATATTTACCATAAATTGTTATTATAATGATAAGTTAGCTTTATTTGTAAACCACCTACAAAAACCCAATTCCTGCCCACCCCTCAGCCGTGTTGGGGCTGGCAGTCTGGGTGGGGGGGCGGCTGTGGTGGCCGGGGGGCGTCACTGGACGTCGGGGATCTGGTCCCCTTTGCTCGGCCTGGGGGGTGTCAGGGTGGCAAGGCTACGGCCCATCAGGACGCACCTCCCTGAAGGTGCCGTGGTGGGCGGTGGTCTGCATATAAATGTAACTTGGATGTACGGCAAGAGGAAATAAATGTTCAAACCCTTCACACAACTCGCCTTCGTGATTGATGAATTACACCAGTACCTACGAGTCAAGCCAATTGAAACCTACTTACAGCTAACGACTATTCAGTGGCTTTGGAATTAAGTGTACTTTCGCCACTACAAGCCACTTATCAAAATGAATGTCTTTCATTCATGTTTGTGGTGTGGACGGGCAAGATAAAGGTTCAGTCATTCAGGTTTTACATTTATGAATGGTCAACTGATATGAAACGACAGATAAAATTATGTTAAGAGAAATGGGTAATTTTTCCTTTTTGCTATCAATTATTATGCCACAATATACTTGAAAAGGTGAATAAATATTTAGTGTACATTTTGTAGTTTTGCAACACTAATGGTGAAAAATCAAAGATATTTAGTAAAAGAAAACAGTAAAGACAAGCAATAAATGCAGAGTATGTAATTTCTGCCACTAGGGAAAAACAATAACAAAAAATTGAGATTGATGACTTGGGAAAGCAGCGTAAATTGTCTTACGCTTACGCCACCGCTACCCCTCTTTGACCACTTGCTCTGTATGTGCATAGATTGAACTAAGCCTCTCTCTCTTGCTGGAGCGGTTTCAGTTGTACGTCATGAAACCGATTCAATTTTGAAAAATGCTATGATATACATTTTTGGTCATACCACCCAGCACTACCCGGAAGCGAATAATAATAATCATAACAATAATAATAATAATAATGATAATGATGATAATAATAACAATAACTTATAAAGCGCCTTTCACGAAAGCCAAGGTCGCTGTACAGTAGAAAAACAAAGACAGATCCAAAACACAAAGCAAGCGTCGCTTCAACAGTGATTTAAATTACTCCAGAGTTGGTGTCTGGCAAATAGCCAGAGGGAGTGAGTTCCAGAGGGTTGGAGCAGCGATACTGAAGGCCCTGCAGGTGCGGGGAATTTTTAGTTACATTCCCAGACTCCAGCTCCAGCACCATCTGCATCCAGGCCAGCTTTGCTCTGGCCTCGTCCCTGCTGCTGCAACTTAACATCCCAGCCACAGTACACATGCAGACGCAGAGAGAGCCTCATTTCAGCAAAAAAAACACCCATCACTGGATAACAATCAGCTACTACAGTTGTAAACACCTGGTATAAATGGTGTAATTTGCTATGGGACTGCACATGAAAAAAATGTTTTTGACTTTTTCCATTGACACATACAAGGCATTGCAATGGAGCCAGCACACTGCAGCTAAAAATAGCTTATAATCAATCAACTGGCAGACACATATCTGTGCTCTTAAAACGTATAAATGTGCAATGCAGAGGGCAGATCAATGGGTGACAGGATTCCAAATGCATCGATATGGACATGCTCTTTGGCATAACAAGCACCCGCCATCGGGCCGCACTTATTTCCTGTGGCTTTATCCAATGGGTCGCTAGTGTTGGGCCTGCTGGAAAAACATTGTGCCAGTCGAGCAAGGTCTGTGAAGGACAAATCATCTTCTGCTTTGATCTGATGAGGATGTCATGACAATATATCTATTATATTAGATTGCTGGCATGTTAGATTGTTGGCTGTGAATACGCTCCACCCACAAACAGCAACACAAAGGCCAACTTCCTCTTTAATTTACTTACTGTGTTTCTGAAAGCATTTTTATCACATTTGTAATCCAAGACAGTCTACTACACAAACAGGAGTCTGTGAAAGTTCAATATATGAAGTAAAAGACCGAGAAACGAAACAAAAAAAGAAGATGAAATTACAACATCCTGGTCTGACTACAGGATCATAAGTGGAAGATGGGACAAGATCACACCCAGTGAGACACACTAGAGGCCTGTGTTTAGGCTGCTTCCCTGTGCACCTCCCACACAGGGAACACATCACCTGTGTGTACACTGTTAAGCTGCTGATGTTTTACATAAGGTTTGTCTTTGAAAATAAGTAACATAATTTTTTAACTAAGCAGAGAGCGCAAACTTGCGTCAGGGCCGCTCAGTTTCCCACAGCATCAAAACACACCCCTATCTTGCAAAGTTTACAACTACTCCTCACCACGAAAGTCTAATAATTTATCATTTCTTTCTTGGCTCATAATGAACTGTACATCCATAGCAACTTTTTTCAAGACACATTCCTCCAAACAACCTCATTAATGCACATAGTAAGTCTCTGTTCTCAACTAAATACCCGGACAACATGGTATTTAACTGCAACCGGTCGTAACGTTGCCTTTAACAATTGGAATTCCCGATTTGAAACCTGTAGAACTGCAATTTGACATTTTTTAACTAAGCGTTCAGAGGCGTCACTTGAAACCAAATACCTATTGAAAAATACCACTTGTCAATCACACTGTTGTTCACTCATATGTGCCGCATTTTATCATCTATATTTCTCTAACTGGGAACATAATTTAGAAAAGCAAAATAATGTCCTATTGAAGAAGGCCACAAATTAAAGATTGAGACCATTATCTGACCATCAACTAGATTTCTCTTTTGCAACCAATGGAGTCATGCCCTGGTAGATATTCAATCAGTCAGTCAGTGTAATTTGAAAGGTGTACATGTATAATGTATTTAACAACATTTGTAACATAGATGTTAACAGTGTGGTAATAATGTAGCTCCATTCATGAGAAGAACAGTGAGGCTTGCTTGGATGAGATGAATTTAGAACTCAGTTGGACAGTGTGGCTGCTCTAATTTGTTAACATGTGTGCCGATATGAAAAACACCACATTATGTGACGTAGATGCGTTGCTAATGCCATCAGTGTGGCCCTATAATCAATCACATCCTCTGTATGTCCAAGAAACAGAGGACATTCATTCAATCCAAAACAACATAAAGCAGTATTAATTTTTCATTTCCACAACAGATCATGGAACAATCAAAAATACGACAATTAAATGCAGCCTCTGCTTTTGCTTAAAATTGTAGTTTCCATTTCAGAATCAGAATACTTTTATTATCCCAAAGGAAATTGTTTTTTTACAGTTGCTCCATATCAGACTCAGTAAGTACCAGAAAAAAAGAGCACACAAGTAAAAGTTTATAAAATTGAAAAAAAAGAATTAAGATTAAAATGAATGAAAATAGCACAAAGCCAAACAAAATGAAAAAAATTTACAACGTGTACAGGATAAACATTATCAATGTGATAATTAATAGATGAACCGGATACATCTTGAAGTTGTCATATCAACAACTAAGTTATTTAGATACTGTGTTGGACAATGAAGCCTGAGCCTCATCGCTACCAGTAAAATTGTGATATTGGTGTTCGACACAAAAAGGTAGTGTCAAGCCATCCGTACACAAAATGATAAAAATACCACAATACAAAAAAAATAAAAACCCTACACCTATGAACTGTGCTTCTCTCCTTTCAACCTACTTGGCTGCTGAGGCCGTCTGCCACTGTTGCACTACATCCAGCACAGTAGATAAGAACAGAGTGTACAGTTAAGTGGTCCTAACAACAATAGGTGGTGTGTGTGTGTGTGTGTGTGTGCAGTGTGCACACGCGTGTGTGTGTGTGTGTGTGTGGTCCTTTACACACAGACAGGTCTGCTGCCATGTAGGACAGAGTATCTATGAATGCCCTCCATCCAAAGAGTTCATACAGAGGTTAAAACTGCAAGAGGAAGTAAGTGAGAAGCTATGCCGTCTGACAAACTCCAGACATCAGCCAGGCACACATGACTCTGGCAATCACACATATTATGATGATTCTACAGAAAAGCAGATAAAATCAGAGATTGTGGTTTATGATTTCAGCTTTCAGAGGACCTGTGCATTTACAGAATATTAATAACACAGTTTAAAATACATGTCAAACATGACTGACTGACACAAGATGCTCTTTCACATATTGTGCAGTCGTACTGCACACAAACGCAGACAGAGAAGAAAAGACAAACACAGGCCCTGGCCTGTAACAGCTCCACCTTACAGATTCATGTGACTCTCTAACATCACCTGACTATCTCTCTACTTTCTATGGAAGCTGTTTCAGGCATGGCAACCAAGGAACCACTAAACCCAAAGTCAAAATGTATGTCCAAGGAACAGAGGATTTTCAGGAAAAGAGAGGAGAGCCTGTTTTGTCATTGTGCTATACCAACTTTAAAGCTCATGTAACATAGGCTCACAGATGGCTGACAACAAGACAATATCCCCCACTCGCTGATAAAGTGTGCCTTTGACCAAACCCTGGGTGATAACAGAAGCCAACCTTTGGGATGGGAGGAGACAATTTTCAGTGGGCTGCACTCCTGAGTCTCAACCATGTGCACGTCCTCATATTTACATGTGAATCCAGAGGTGAGTCAGAGAGGAAGCAGAAGGAGGACATTGTAATCAGTGAATCGCTTTGCATATCCAAACTTCCTTTTACAGGTAACATGGGGCTCCTGGTCTGTGGACAACCAGTTCCCCACAAAGGCCCAAGGTATTGTAGGAGCCTTCCAAATAATGTGGGGCATCAGTCTGCACTTTGCCACACAGCAATTATCATACTTTCATAACTGAAGTAATCTTAAGTATGTAGAATATCTGTCACAATAACACCACAGTTAGTTTTTTCACTTTCAACACTAATATGAGACACTTTAACTTCAGCAACCTGCCAAAAAACATTAGGGCCACAGCGATTAACCGATTTCTAAGTTGATGACTATTGAATACATTTTCTTTGCTTCATCTAACAAAAACATTGAACTGAATAGTTTGTGGACCAAAAAAAGACATTCAAGCACATCATCATTTAGAATTTTGGGAAACACTGATCGACATTTTTCAACTAATCGACAAACTAGTCGACCAATAAACCTATTAAACCTTAATAAACGTTAGCTGCTGAATACAATGGCTGGACATTTTAATACAGGCCAGAGCTGGCTTTGCATATTGCCATGGTGAAACGTCAAACACGCCGACATGAAAAGATATACAGTGGGGTCCAAAAGTCTGAGACCACTTTTCCATTATACAACTGTTGCTTGCCTTGCCACACCCAGAGTAAACACATCTCAACCATATTCATGTAAGCACGACAGCAGCACACACAGCGAGAGCTTTTACCTCAAACACGACACAGAGAGGACAGACTGAGCAGCGACAGGACAACAATTTACAGGCTTCAAATTCAACCAAACTCACTTGTCCTCCTCTCAATATCTTATACCGACACAAAGCAGGTGCTTGAGAGCAAACCATTTTAAGTAAAGCTCAAAACTATTCCACAAAATGTAGTTTTTGCAGGTTTTAACTCACTATTGTGCGCAGTCGATGAGCTGGTACTCATTGGACCTCTCAAAGCATGCCTTCACTCCTTCGTCATCCCACAGCTTCTTTGCATGGTCAAAGAACTCCTGAGAAAAAGAGAAGGAAAAAATCATTAAGAAATCAAATGATAATATATACTACAAAAGAAACAGAGACAAACAAATAGCACATACTATCTTCATAGATGGATATAAGTCTCTCTCTCAACCGTGTTTGTACATGAAATATACATGACTCAAACCCAAGCAACCTCATGGATGTGGGAAGTACAACACTAGCTTTAAAGTTGCATGCAATAGTAGACTGGGGCTGTGCCATATTATATTTCTATTCACAATAATAAAAAGCTACACGTTTTTACAAGACAAGAAAATGCCATGTCATAATATAAACAATATAGCTGACACAGTTTCCACTTCATCCATTCATTCATACACTCAATGGCCCCCATTACACCTGGAATTAAAATGTGTTTTCTGTGATCATATTGCAATCAGGTGTTAATACACGCGAGAACGGATTGTTATCCGATCTGCCATACCACTTCAGGAAGTAGGCAGAAACGCATTGTGACCACATTGAACAGAGATGTAAATGCAATGCATCTCTGCCCCACCCGCAACTACGTGAGCAGAGGATAGCGGTTTTCTGCTCGTGAAAGACGACTCCTCCCCCTGCTTTGAAAAGCAGAGGAGTCCATACAATAGTGTGACTTCACATGCGGCTAACTTTCTTGTTGTTGTTGATAAGGGAGCTCAAAGTATGTGATGCCGTAGTCTGTTGCTAGAGGGGACGGTGGGACAACGGTGATAAGATTGCGATCAGATCTTTGATGTGGACACTGGACATACATGTTAAGTGTAAATGCATGTGGTGAAGTGCTACCTGGTCACAGAAAAGACATTATAATGCCAGGTGTAAACAGGGCCATAATGTAGCAGCGACACACCACCACTCTCCTTAACCAGAGCACTTTCTCTTTCCCTCTCCCTAACCTTGTCTGTGTGAAGCCACACCCACATGAGGGAGGAAAGCAGAACTGGGTTAAGTAAAACTTGATGATAAATGCTATGATAAAAACCTAGACCTCAACTGGAAAACGGGGCCAAAAATATCAGCATTCTTTTATACAGTACACACTGGTTCTCAGCCTGCCTCAGCTGCTGCAACAGAGGCTGCATCATTCATGATCAGCACTGTTATGGAGATATAATGGTGTGTTTTAATGCAAATGTCCTTTAGACACATCTGATGTGTCAGAGAGAAAATACTCCTGGCTCTACAGCACAGATATAGGTAAGTTTTGATGCAAAAGTTAATAAAAAAAAAAAGTCGAAACCTTTAATGACTCAAACCTCAGACCACAATTTCACTCATGCAAAGCTGCACCCTGTGACGAAAAAATCAAATATACACAGAATAATAATAAATATGTATGTCACCAATTGACATGAAAACAATATTTCAAAAATAAAAATAGATTAAATTATGTAATTAAAAAAAGGAAAATCCAAAGAGATGAATGAAAAGGAGCAGAAAGAATAATCGTATTATTATTATTATTATCTGCCCTTATTAAATATGACATTAATTAGTAAAACACAAGTAAAATAAGGCTTCTCACTTATTACTGTTTTTCTGATACATCATAAAGTATTCTACACAAAATAATGTAACTGTCACAACAACACACACAAAAACAAACCGTCACACAGAGTCATCATATTTTTTGAACATGTTGTCATTAATTATCTTATTGAATGTAATATTTGTGTGTTCGATAAACTGATTCATTTTACAGTGATACATCAATCCATGAATCTGGGTATTTTTATAGATCGCTGTTCCTTTTAAATCATAATATCTTTTTTGTCTTCATCTTTTCTGAATACTGGAGGGCAAAGTGTTCAAATGTGCTTTATATATGATTTGCAAAACATAATACTAATTCATAAAATTAAGTTAATTAATAAAGAGTTTGATGATTATCGACTGATGATTCCCCATAATTAAGTACATTAGGTCATATATGGCACAATCATTGAGTCGATAATATTATATATGTTTTTTTTATTTAATGAATGCTTTAATTCGTTTTACTTTGTTTAATTTCTATGTGATTGTCAGTGCACATTTTCATTAATTATAACACCTAAAAACTCATTTTTTATGTTTATCAAACAATCTTTTCAAATTATTCATTTCCTTTCTTTCCAACCACATCCTGTGTATATTATTGGATGTATTAGATTAAAAAAAAGTAAAAATACATACGCTTATCTTTCTTCCATGCATGTAGATAATACAGTATCTATTTTTGTAATATTTATACATTCATTTTGCATTTTACATATGTGGGTGTCTTTTCTTAATGTGTACAGTACAGTATAAATCAATCCTGATCAAAACAAATGCTTTCACTTTTGAAATTCTGTTGAAATATTGTTATGATTACCCTTATCGCAAATGTCCCTGTATTATAGTGATGCAAGATCTTGTTGCCAAGCACAGCCACCGTCTTCTGTTAGTAATGGTGTCCTGAGAATATTTTGCTAAAGCTCCTCTACAAGCAGGATAAGAAAAAATAGTATTTTACTTCTCGACAAACAGGTGCTGGGCTACACGACAGTGTGCTGCTTCCTGGAGTTTGTCAGGTTTGGTATGATCGAGCTGATACACACGGGGCGGACCTACTGCACACTGACACCCATACTTACAAACTCCTTTTGGCAACCTGTGCAGGATAAGCTTAAGCTACACACCACAGTTTACTAGAAAAACTAGTAATTGTTGTTTCTATTTCTGTTTGTTTGGATTAAACAAATAAAATATAATGTGCTGACTCGAGAGTTTTTAGTTTCTTTTAAGTTGTGAGAAGGCATTTCCGTTTATCCTTGTTATCAGGCTTTAAATGAAACTGATACCACTCTCGAAAGATAAAGCTGAATGCCTGATAATGTCCAACTATTCCTCTACTTGAAAAGTGACATTGAACTGTAAATATTTTCATTTTAGTGGTTTTAGTGGTGGAGCCATCTTTTGATTACCTTTCATGTAAGACTGGACAATAAGACCAAACATGTTATCACAGTAAAAACAACGTTTCAAATCAGTAGCTAAAATATCAGAATCAGAATTAAGGATTAAGTTGTGCTCCTGACTGGAAGTTGAAGAAACCACTTACATAAGACTTCACACACCTGAGATAATACCAATGTTAAAAGAGATTATAGCAATTATGTGTTGTTTCTCATATTGTTTTGCACAGTGCATATAGATATAATAATATAGAAATTGGATAAAATTACATTGCACAATATATTGTTACTATATTATTGTCCAGCCCTACTTCCAAGAGAAAAACAGAAATCACAGATCATAGAAACATCACATTTATCTTACATAGGTCTGCAACTACAGATCATAATCATTATTGATAAACGGGTATCAAAAAGGCTGTATAATAATGTGTATAGTAATAAGACTAAATGAAATCACTTCCCACTCGAGCTGCCTTCCATTTTGTAAACTGACATATTTAAGTCATGAACAATCATTCCACTTGCTCTAAGTGTGATCATGTCACATCTTTTCTTGGTTTACGTCGCAGTAAAATTCTAGTAAAGTTAATTAATGGATCAAAGAATCGAGAAAATAATCGGCAGATTCATTCATGATGAAAATCAATGAACTTGCAGCCCTGCATTTACACCCCTCACGGCTGTAGCAGTTGTCATTCGCTTTCTCGATACACATTTATCTAGCGGTTTCTGAAATCAAACTTGTGACTTTTCTGGTCACAAGCTTTTTCCTCTCTCCTAAGCTCAAGCAACAAAAGGTACAGCACTTCAATGCTATAGCTTAGCACTGGATCAAATTCAGCAAAAATTGTAGAACAAAACAGAAATAGGCAGACATAGTAAGCTTTTTTTGCTGTGCAAAATCCATCCACAGGTCTGG
Organism: Solea solea; assembly: GCF_958295425.1. NCBI lineage: Eukaryota > Metazoa > Chordata > Actinopteri > Pleuronectiformes > Soleidae > Solea > Solea solea. Next base: position 4,722,536 of record NC_081134.1, on the reverse strand, counting down.
TGCTGTAAATGACTATACATAGTCTTAGTGCTTCAGCTGACTTCCTGCTCCTGGACAATGGGGAGCATTATAAGGGGAACACATCTTATCAATGACTTTAAGACATTTCCCAGGACTCGCTGTATGCCCCAAACAAAGATGATTGGGCTAATATCCCTCGTCTCTTTCTGTGCACGTCTTTCAGATGGGCTCCTCCTCTAGCCTGGAACCACCACATGACTCTCTGCACTCAGCACTGGCTCTGCGCTCCGACTGGGGAGAGGGTGAAAATAGCCCTGAACCAGAGAGAGCAAGGGAGAAGGAGCCTGATAAATGATCACATGCTTCGGGAGAGCTCCTCTCGGCAGATCCGGTGATTAAGTTCAACATGGAGGAAATCCACTGGTCCAGTCCTCAGAGAAAGTCTCACAGAGAGAGGGATGTTTACTTTTTTGTTACCGATAAATATAACTTTTCAGGCATATGTCAGGAATAACACTTTTATGCTGTCATGTTATGTGTCAGGGTCAGTCATACATTATTTTCAATTTGACAACTACGGTTCAGCTTCCTGTAATAATAACATCACATTTTTACCTGCTGCAAACTCTAACTAACAAAGACGATTGGGCCATATTTGCTCTCTATCCTCTGTTTGCTTCCATTTCTGGGACTTTCCAACTTTAACGCACACCTCAACTAATATCAATGAGTTTCAACAGTACTGATTACATTCAGCTGCTAATAGTTAAAGCAAAGTTTTTACACCAGCAGACACAGGAGGGCTTGAAGAACCCAAAGAAGGGCCTGACAAAGCTACTAAGTGTTGGGACTTGATGGAGGGAGGATGGAAAAGAGTGGAAGGGGCAGAGAAGGGAGGAAAAAAGGCAGAGTATGGTCCTCAGGGCTCTTTTCCACAGAGGCGTGTGACACTAGGCCTTTGAATAAATGCAGTGTGTGCTGCAGTGCCCTACAGAGGAACTGATAACACAGAAAGAGTCCAGAAGGGAATTTGCTTGAACACAAGCTTTTTTAACTCTTTCCTCTGCTCCTCCCAGTTCAACACCGCTCCACCAGCAGCCATGAGATGCTGATTCTCCGATGGCTCTGCTGGAACAGAATTTCTGTGTTTGTGTCAGAGTTTATGAAGTTGGGTATGTGTGTGTGTGCATAAAGTAGTATTTCACATAAATCATATAGGTCATGCAGACAAAAACTGACAAAATCCAATCACCTAAGCAAAACAAGGATGTGAAGCAAACAATTTGCATCTTCAGTCAAAACAGGACACTGGAATTCTTCCGTCTACAGTTTTGAAGGGACCTTTGGCCTTTAAGCAAAATGTACAACAATAGTCAATCTCCTCTAATTCTTCTGTACAAAGCCAGCCAGACTATCAACATCAACGACCTCATCTCATCCCACTGGAATAGATCAGGGCTGGGCAATAATTCAATTACATTAATTATTTATAATATGCTGTCATTTTCAATATAAGAAAGGTTCAGTATAAACATGTTTTTGTATGCACATATACTTGCTTTGAATAGTCTGTCTCAGATTAGTGAAATGTTTTCCATGTCAGATTCTGTCTTCTTTTGGTTTCTCCCTCCCTAGGGGTCGCCACAGTGGATCACCAGATTTTTATGCTAGATGGCCTTCCTGACGCAACCCTCCCATTTATACGGGCTTGGGACCGACACTAGGTGTACACTGGATGTGCCCCCCATGGCTGGTGTCTTATTGTCTTTATCGATCAATTGTCTGATAATTTTATCAATGATTATCGATAAATTGATTTGTGCATTTTCATCATGACGTCACAAGTAGCTATGTTATGGCGTGTTTCCACTGGCTCTACTCGCCTCGCGTGGCACGGTTAAGTTGCGTTTCCACTACAATTGTGGTACCAGGTACTATACCTGCTCTGGCGAGGTTCCAAGCGTGGTGAGTAGGTACTATGCGTGACGTCGTCAGACTGCCGTCACAGGAAGACGTCCGACACATAAATCAAGCCGAACAGTGCCGAACTCAGTTAAAATTACTTAACAATCCTAAAATGTGGGTTAATCTAAAATCGAGGAGTCTGGTGTATTTAGCGACAGCACTGCAGATCGCGACCGGCATCACAACCCTGACGCTGTATTTCATAGAGGAAGTACTGAACAAATACAAACAACAAACAACTGCTTTACAAGTCACTAGTTTGTATGTTGCATGTACAACGAAGTCACCGCAGTTCAACGTGACTACGCCCACGTTGAGTAAGTACTTTTTTTGTAGTGGAGATGCAACCTAAACTGTGCTGTGACGTGTCGTGCCGAGGTGAGGCGAGGCGAGGCAGGCCCATAGAGGAAAAGGGCCATTAGATACTTGTGACCTGGTCCTGAGTCATGACTTATGTGGCCCGTCTGTTAACGATAATCAACTTTTCAATGAAAGCTTACTGTGCCCAAGTACAGCCAATAACAATTAGGCAGTTACCAGTTGGCAGAAATCAGTAATGTGTTATTAAAAAGGAAAATAAATACATTCATAAGCTTCTCTGGTCTTTTATGAAACATTTGAAGGCAAGTGGAGATGGATTTTGGCTCATTTTAATTTGCAATTGAAAATGAATGTCAACATATTACACAGAAATGTACTGCATTGAATAATATCCTTCTTTTATAAGATGTATTTTCCGTGACTCCTGACATAGCTCATGCATCTAGATACATATCGAATTGTCCTCTAAGGAAGACATTCACAGCCCAAGCTCACATTATCACCTCATTTGAATAGGATATCTGTGTAAGATAAGAGTCACGCAGCAGATGGGCTACCTTAGTAGAGTACAGGAAAATCCAGCATAAAGTTAATGCAAAAAATTAAACCTTAAATACACTTTTCATCATGAGGAAATCACTAAAAGGCTACCAACAAAAGTAATGGTATAGAGGTATTAGCGTTGATGGTAGTGAAGAAAAAAAGGAGCACAATTCAGGTCACATTCTCTGATAGTAAGTAAGTCATGTGTATAGGTTGGCATGTTAACTGAAGATAAATAAAGATACACACTCACGGGTGACTGCTGAAACGTAACCAGCCAAACCCAGCTAAGGAAATTTAAATAGAAGTAACAGTGTCTACATTTGAAGTCTATAGAGGTAGGGCTTGCAAGTATAGGTTCAGCAACATTATGTGCTCAAAGATGAGGTGAGATGACTTCCTAAATATACTGAATGACCAAGGATTTCGGGCATATTCCAAGATGACAATGCCAGGATTCATCAGGCTGAAATTGTGAAAGAATGGTTCAGGGAGCATGATTCATCATTTTTCACACATGGACTGGCCACCATAGAGTCCAGACCTTAACCCCACTGAGAACCTTTTGGGGTGTGCTGGAAAAGACAAGTTCATGGACGACACTGCATAAGCTTATCAAAGTGATGCTGCAGCGAATGCATATCATATTCAAGCTAAAAGAAGTGCAACAAAGTATCCAAGTCCATCCACTTTTTTCAGTCCAGTAATTCTGCACCTAATCACAAAGTAGATCACTTCACAATGGGTGAGGCTAGATACTCTGGAGCAGTGGAACAATTTAATGTAATCCATATCTGTAAGCCAACAAAAAAGGAAAACATTTTTGGAGATCAAATCCTTGGATGTTTGTTGTGTGTAAAAGAATAATTAGTGAATCTCAAATGGTTTTACAGTATTTACCATGACCTGCTTTTTTAGGCATCAAATGGAAAAGGCTTCTGGGAAAGAGAAAGATACATGGTGCAAAACTGAGTCCTATTTGAATTTGTTCCACTTGAGTTGATACACACTGTTGGGTGGCTAGTGTGGCTACTACATTGGCATTTGTTTCCATTTGCATAGACAACCGTTTGTAATGTGCTCTTTTTTCGATGGGTGCTGGTTACTTCAAGCTACTGGAGGTTGCTTGGATAAAAAAGATTTAAAGCCGTCAAAACTGAGCATGTCATTTAGAATAAAAGGACAAGTGGAAACGACTGCCTTACAAAGATCTGCAATGACAAAAACGCCTGCAAAAAACATTTTCAAATTGGAAGAAAAAATTCACCTGATTTTCACTTTATTGTAAAAACAAACTAGGGTGTGTTGGTCGTATCTCCAGGCCTAACCAGTAATGTTTGAATTGACTCACCAAAATCTGATAATGTTACCTGGCAAAAAGATACTACCTTTAATTTAGACAGCAGTGTCAACAGTAAATGTCATAATTTTATATCAATAAACCATATGGGTAGAAATCCAATTTATACGAGAAGTGAAACCAACTTCTCTACCAATAAAATCTGCAGTAGATCACAACACCATGAAGCCATGGCTCTGTTGCTAGTCCCCTCTTTATTTGAATAACCATAAACATCACACCACAATGGTGTCCTGTCTCAGACTCACTTTTTTAGGACTGGAAAAAAACTTTACTACACTGCCACATCGAATGACCTCACGAAACAACAGATATCCAATGAGTCATAGTCAATACACGGGTATTGCTATATAATTAGATACAAAAAAGCAATTATTTCACTCATTATGCTGTAACACCAATAACAGAACAGCAGTATAATACAACTTTATCACAGAAGGTAGAGAATGAATTATTTATCTGTAATACACACACTCTTTACCAAAAGAGTTAAGTTACAGTATTACATTCTCACAGAAAACTTTTGAATCAGTTGTTAATGTTTTCAAGAGCAAAAAAACCAAAAGAGAGTTTAATGGCAGAACATTTCAGTGAGCCATGAGATAGAAAGTGAATCATAACAGTTTTGATAATCAACAAATTGTCTGAGCTGCTTCTCGTGTAAAAGAATGGCTGCTGGTTCCAGCTTCTATGTGAAGATTTTCTGTTTTTATGGAGAATATTATAAGTTGAATCATTGACTTTCCGATGGTTGATTGGCCAAACAATCCATTAGCTGTGATGGACTATTCACTATTTTCTCACATTTTATTGCCTGACAATTGTACAAAGAAAACAACTGGCAGATTAACTGACTGCAAAATGTCATTCAGCTAAATGTTGGAACTTTTGTCTACTAATACTCGGGTGCAGACACTGTCCAGAGTAGCTCTTCAGTATGTTTGTATTTTTAAGTATGCAAGTATATTTAAATAACCATATAACAAAAAGGACTATGGCTACAGCTACACTATTTGCTTTTTGTGTTAAAACACATAAATTGTGCTCTGGATATGTCTGCTGTTCACACTACCCAGGGCATTTTTAGACCACTGAAAACACATGACATTTCAAAACGCTATGGAATTCATTTCTGTACGAAAACTCGAGAACTATATTTTGGTCTAAACAGGCAGAAACAGACCATTGAAAATGATGACGCAGTTGCCAGCTTTCCCTTTCTGACTGGTTCATATTGGCCATGGCGGAACTATCAGCTTTGAGCAAAAACATCCACTACCACTTAGTTATAGTTTCACCTCAGTGTCAGTCTCACAACCAAATTCCTTGTTCTTACTTTTCACTCTTGTCGTTTCTGGTTAATAGTAATTTCTCAAACTAAGCAAACAACTGCAGAAGACAGATGCCGTTTTAAACTTTATACTGGCATGTGCATGCAGTGTATCTGAAGGATCGAGTGATATACGTGTTTAGGTGTGTTCATATGGATGCTGATTTTTTTTGTATATACATAGCTGGAAAGCCTATGTAGATGTACATTTTTTTTCCTGAAAATTAAGTTTTTAAATGAAAGCACAGAAGTATGGTTGTAGCCTGGGAAACTGGCAGGCTAAAGTCAGAATAAGTGTCTCCTTCAAATGATTTAGACACTTGCATTCACACATCCAGTTCTTGCAGGTAATATCTACAAAATGTATTTAATTGTAACAAACAAACAGTTGGTTTTTACCTTTCATTTAGAAATTAACAAACTTTGGTTCACCAAGACATCATCTGCCAAAACGTTTTCCAGGTAAAATGTGATTCCACTTTTCAAAACAGCACCAACAGGTGAAAGCCACAGGTTTGTGATTGGCCGTGTTCCTGAGTCGTTGTATTGGATATCATGCCTGGTGGCACCCAGTGACAATGTAGTGGTGACACCCACGGCACAAGTGAAACCCGAGACTGATGACAAGCACAGACACTCCACACAGAGCCATGTTGTTCCTGTTGGCTTGGCCAGGCCTGGGAACTCAACGCCAGCTCTCCCCACGGCCCCGGCCCTCACACAACATCACAGCAGCAGCACAGACTACTGCTAACACTGATAACAAACTCACTGTGGGCCCTGGTCAGAAATTAACACCAAAATCCTTTGAATGGACCTTTCCAAGTGATATTACAGCAAGTTTTTTTGAGGGATCTTGAGAAAACATAATTGAAAGATTTGAAGTAGCAATGCAAAGACAAGACAAGGCGCAGCAATATTTGGATGGTATGGATTAGACCTAAGGACCAAAAGAACATAACTAACCAAGTCAAGCAATGCCAATCACTAAGGGCCCAGGGTGAAATTTTCAATCAAAGTCTTGATTTGTCAGACTAAAAGTCCAAAACTAAATTCCATTCAGTTTGCAATGATATGAAACAAAGATAAGTTGCAAGTGCTCATATTATAAAAGCTGTAATGTGGGGGGTTTTGACATTTGTGCTTGTAAAATTACCCCAAAACAATCAATTATCAATACTGCTTTTCTCTCATCCAATGGTTTCAGTTAAAAAAGGGTGTTGGTGTACAAAAAAGCAACATAGAACATAATACCAAAAGCAAACGTTTTGATGAATACATCAACACAAGATTGATCTAATAGTTTGTCAAAAATATTAATTTGGTTCCCACAGAAGTGCACTTATAACAAAAATCCAAATCTTCATGAGTGTATAGCTCTGCATTAATTTGTCACTCTAGTTTGGCAGAACCGCATGACCAGTGTCAAATAAGGAACACTTAACAAAATTATGTAAAACATTATCTACATTTCCATCACATGACCTCACGCTATTGAATGGCTGATCACGCAGTTAAAAGAATCCCATGCTCTTCAACTTGCATTCAAATCTACACAAACTATTTCTGCTTTGGCTCCAAGAGAAATTTAAAACTTCTTGTCGTTCCAGTTCTTGACTTTCAAACTAAAGGACAATACCTTTAGCATTCTTTTTAAGACTCCACTACGTCACAAAAAGCACTAAATCTACACTACTCCATTTTTGTTTTGAACGCATTACTTGTGCTCCAGATAAGCCTTTCGTCAACACTAACCCGAAAAGTGTGAAAGAGCTGATGAGCTTCATCTTGGTTTCAAAACTCAGGGACTGCATTTTAGTCTGGACAAGCAGAGATTCAGACTTTTGAAAGTGATCCTCATTACCTCCATTCACTTCTTACCAGCCACAACTCGACTGTCAGGTGTGAACGAAAAGCTCGGTCAAAACTTTTTAGTTTTAGTTTCACCTTATTATTTGAAATACAACAGAAATCTTTGTTTTTACTTTTCTCCATTGTTGATTCTCATTAATAGCAGCTGAATCTAAGCTTTTCTTATTTGGCACGTGCACGCCCAGTTTATCTAAACAAGTCTATGATGTTCATTTCCAGCTGCGTCAGAATGGATGTAGGTTATTTCTAATACAGAGCTGAAACACTCATCTGGATGCAGACAGTTTTCATCTGAAAAAGCCAGTTTCAAATGAAAACATTGCATGGATGTAGCCCTAATTTCTCAAAAATGGCAACATCAGACCTATAATAGCAAAATTAGCTCCGACATCTCTGAGCTATATCACCAAGACCAAAACTGTTAGCCTTTCAACAGCAAAATGCTCTCAACACATACCATCACAGACACAAGAAAGACATAGCACACACACACTCTAGCCCATGTTTCACTGTCACATACATTTGCAAACACATACAAATATAACCGTAATGAATATCTTACCTGTGAATAGTCAAAGTCAGAGAGAGGTGCTATGCTTTTGATGTATTCGATTCTGAATTGGTCCTCTGGGTTGGCTAACGGTACAGGGGGTATTAAAGTGCTCATCGCAGACACTATAGTCTATAAAGCAGAAGTTGTGGGACAAAACAAAAACAACAATCATTAGGACAGGAGAATACAGGCCCAGAAACTCTGTTTGTTTGTCTGTATAATAATGGGTGAAATGGGAATGCAGTGTGAATGGTTGAGCATTTCTTGGGAAAGGGAAGTGTATGAAACTCACCACTATGGCATCCTTCACGTTTTTCCGAATATCTTGGATTTTCTGTTTTTTTTCTCTGCATTAGGAACAGAACACATGTGTGAGATAGCAGTCACGAAAACACAACCCACATAAGACAAAAGTCACATTTACCATGAAGAGAGGACCGGGTAGAGTATATTTTAAATTATACATAAGGTTGGGGTAATATGTGAAGCTGGAGTAAAGGTAAAGTAAATTATATACACATATATATATATATATATATATATATATATACATACATACATACATATGTTATATGTGCTGTAATCAAGACATTTCACATTTTTACATCCACAAAAGATGTTATGTTTTTGGCCACTTCTGTTTGTTATGAGTAGCATAGCTCAAAAAGTAAAGGATGCATTTGGATGGCATTTTCTGCCGGTGTACATTGTGGGCCAAGGGAAAAAATTATGATTTTGGTTGAGATTTGGATGCAGATCTGGATTCAGATGTGTATTGACATTGTGGGAAACTTGTTATAGGTCTGTACTGTGCTTTTAAAAAAGCATTGTGTCTGTGTCCTCTAAAATCCAGCCTCCTCTTTTAAAAAAAACACTTGGACATCATAAAAAAGGAAGATTTTGTGCAGTTACAGGACTTGGACATGTACTAGGCCTGTTTAAAATAGACCACTGGTAAGATCAATGCCATGCAAGGCCTTGCAGCAAAACAAATCATCAATAGGCCTGTGTCGATCACAACCTTTCACCCTCTCACATGAAACAGGAAACAGTGAATTAATTGGCATCTGTGTGATACTGAGATCATCACGTATGTATGATAACTGTACATGTGCACGAAAAGGAGGAGGAGAACAGAGAGGGGAAAGGTATTAGCTGCTTTGCATGGGATACTGGGCCCGACAGGCGCTGCAGTGCCTGGGGAAAATCCATTCACAGGCTCTGCTGTGGTCTCCGACAGTGTTATTCACCAAGAGGGAAGCCATGAAAATGAGCACTGCTATCCATATTTCAAACCGGCAACGTTGCTGTTTTGAATAAGCGAAGTGAATAGCACTCACTCCGCGTTGAAGCCGTTGACGTGTAGAATCCTCATCTGCTTCACAATGGTGCTTTTTCCGGACTCTCCCGCACCTTCGAAGACAGACCACACAAAAATACACAAAATGTCACCAACGTTAGCACAGAAAAGGGGGACATTTTGTTTAGCGTAAAGCCCTCCCGACCTCCGGCAGAAACAAAAACATGTTTTTGTGGAAATGAAGCCAGTTAAATGACGGATCTGGTGGAGCTTCGCTTCCATCAATATCCACCCCCATGACATATTATTGCAAGCGCTGTCAAATGGGGCTACGTGTTCGGTAAACGACAAGGATTACGGTTAGCTTACATTTCTCATAGCACTGTGACACATAAAGCAGCCTTACCCAGTAATAACAGCCTGTGTGTGGCTTTATACGCTTGTCTTTCCTTTTGCAACTGTCTTTCTATCTTTTTATTTGCCTCTCGCTGTGCCTTTTCGTCGATGCGTTGATCTTCAGTCTTGCTGTTGCCCAAACAACCCATCTTCCGTCGCCCTAACCCTTCCTTGTGGAATCGTAAAACGGTATGTGTATATATGCACAGAATAACACCCGGGCCGACACTGTGGGTTGAAATGACACAGGAATGAGGCTAATGTAAAATAAAAAAAACCGGGGAAAATCTCTCGGAGGCTTCTCCGTCGGAGGGAGGAATACGTTCCCCGTTACAATTCCGCTTCAGCCGCAGCCAACCGTCATCCACAGCGCCTGGTAGTTTACACACCGACGAAGAATGGCGACTCGGCGAAACAGAGGAACACTCCCCCCCCGAAAAACACATACAAACAAGAAGAGACAGAGAGGCTTTTTCATTTTCTGGGAATCCAGTCAACTGTTCCAATCGTGGCTCCAACCCCTCTCTTCTCTCTGTATTTTTTTTCTATCTGAATTTCTATCAGCATTTCTGCCTCTTTAACTCAGCACTGCCTCTCTCTGTGGCACCAGGAAGTAGCCGTGGACCGAGGAGGAGGAGGACGAGGACGACGACGAGGAGGAGGAGGAGGAGGAGGCGGAGGGGGTGGAAAACAAACCCACCTACCCACCTACCTACCTACCTGCGCTAAATTATAACATTAACCAGTATTTTATAACGTGTGTGGCAGAGCAGAGGGAGAGGAGTCAACAGAGTAAGTGGTGAAATAGTGGTAGTTAGTTACGGCTGTTGGTTGAGACAGGAACTAGCTGTGTTTCTTCTTCCTCTCCTGGTCCACCCCCCTCTCCCCTCCTCCTCCCTCTGAGAGGAGGCCCTGACCCAAACTGGCAACCAATTTACAGTGTTTCTGTGTGTGTGTGTGTGTGTGTCTGAGAGTGACAAGGTTATATTAGTTTTGACTTTTTATTTTTAAAATTAGTTAGTTTTAATTAGTTTTAAGAGTGAGTTTGCTAGTTTTATTTTTGGTAAATGCTTAATTTTAGTTTAGTTTTTAATAGTTTTAGTGTTCGTTTTAGGGGACGGTTTATAATATCGAGCATTTGCCAGGTGCAAGATGCAAAGAGATCGTATTGTGTCATAAAAACCCAACAAAATATGTCGTATTAGATAAATCAGATGTATCAGATGAACAACCATCCCTGAATCAAATATAACAGTCGACAAGAAAGTAACCTGAAGTACAAAATGCACATCATACTGCTGAGGTTGGATAAAGTTAGTGTGAAAGGCAAAAAAAGGTAGGTTTTTTTTAGTAAACACACAATTCAGTTTCAGTTAGTTACTTCTTTTGTTTTTTTACTTTTTCTTTCAGTTAACGGAAAATGTTTTTTTCAATTTTAGTTTTTTCGTTAACTATAATAACCTAGGTGATTGAGTGCACTGGGCTTCACTTATCAATGTGTATCTTACATAAAACTAATCTAGGAGCTACCATTATAACTCAGTGTAGTGTTTTCTGCCATTTCACTTAAAACAGTTCGTGAAATCCCCTTATCCATATGAGGCATGTATGTCTGTGATACTACATCCTGAAACACTAAATTATGATTATTTTTTTTTTTAGGAAATAAAAGATGTTAGTGATGTTCACATGTATTTATTTAAATATGTAGTCTACATTAAAAAAATCTCTCACACTTTATGCAAACTTGTTTATTTAGATCAGGCATGTCCAAACCCCGACCCGCGGGCCAACCGTGGCCCTCGGTCAGATTTTGTACGGGCCACAGCTTCGGTTTTATAATGTATTATTTGTGTTTGAATCCAGAGTCCGGGGTTTGCAACCCAGCCATGACAGACGGATTCATGCATTCACCTCTTATTATGATATCTGACTCCAAATGTGAAAGAAAGGAGTTTGTTTTTTTTTGTAATTAATTAAATAGTAATAATTGACAGAATTGATTTTAATCTTTACAATATTTAGCGTTATTTCGAGAGCTCAATATTTTCTCAGGTGGTACTTGGTATAAAAAGAGAAATGAGAACCGCTGAAATAGGGCATAATGTTGCTGAAAAAAGACATGTTTTTGAAGAGGAAAAAAACACTGGAGTCTCTGGGACTTCATCACAATCTGGACTTAAGTGGGTAAACTCTCTATGGACAATATCCAAAAGTGAGGACACTCAGTATGAAGCTGACCTGTCTCATTCTGTATTCTCTCTCTCTCTCTCTCTGACTAGTTTTGTATGTGTATCTTAGCAAGATTATCCTTCTATACTGCAAGGGAGGGACCTTGCTTTATGGAGGCCGCCATCTCGCACTGCCATTTCTCTACAGTGGCCTGAATGGACAAACCAACCAGTGTGTGTTCCTCATTTTGAAGCAAAAGCTTATTCAGCAAAAAATAAATAAAAGTCTTTCTAGTGCATAAAAGCCGCTGTGGTTCCTTGATTGCTTAGGAAAGGGAAGGATGACTGGAGGAGTCTTCCACTTATTACAATCTTCAGTCTCACCATTAGAGGTCCCTAATTCTTACACAATGGACCTTTATAATACTAAAATACTGGACTGATGTGGGTTTTTCCATGGCCAGCACTGATGCCAATCTTTGCAAATCAGAGTAGCTTTTTTCCCTTTTGTCCAGTTTTCTTTTTTCCCTTAATCTGATAAAACAGACGTGTGTGTGCGTACGTATGTGTGCACGTGGATGAGAGAGAATGTCCTGCATGCATCTGATGAGTCCTTCGTTCAATTACAGTTGGAATCTGTGATCAGATGGCAGCAGATGAATGACTGCATGTTTTTTGTGGAATAATACAGGTATGGAGATGCACTTTCATAATGATTAATGTGGTTAATGGATTGGTTTATTGAAATGTGAACGAGTTAAGAGCTAAAAGAAATGTTAAGAACTCATATTAATGTTTGTAATATTATTTTAATTTATTAAAGGCGACATAGAATGCTTGTATCACACATATATGTTAGTTATGGAGGTCTACTTACATATATTAACTTGTTTTCATGATTAAAAACCTCCTAATCGCTGCAAACGAGCCGATCAAAATATCTCCTCGCTGACGCTCTCGTCAGCCGCGCTGTTTCAGACCAAACAGTTGCTGTGATTGGCCAGCCAACGAGAGCTTTCCTACTGTCCTGTGATTGGCCAGGTACCTGGAAGTGACGTAATAGATAGGCCAGCTCTCAGATACACAGCTCCCCCTCTGGCACGGTGGATGCTCTGCATCTCAGCAGCTACAACGAGAGTAGTTCTTCTTCTTCTTCTGCGGTTGAATGTACGCAACCGGATGTGCCCGGACTAGTGCCCGCACCGGGAGGCGCTACGGTGGTGAGGATTTCTGATGACGACATCAAATTAAGGAAGTGTCGATCCGCTTCGCAGAGCCCAGGAAAACAATACAACACTATTTTCTCAGCAGTGGCTGAACTGTTTGTTCTGAAACTTTAGGGTTTCATAAACGAGGTAATGACGCAGATTCACACACAAACGCAGCGTTAATTGGAGCTTCCGGTCTATGTCACCTTCAATTGAGCCAGAATCATTTCAATATGGCTGGAGATGGAATCTGTGATCAGATGGCAGCAGATGAATGAGTGCATGTTTTTTGTGGAATAATACAGACTGAGAAACCCAAGAATTGCATCCTGGTCTTCATTTCACTGAACACAACGCAATTTATGAGAGAGTCAATGAGAAAATTTAAGACTGGTTACATCAAGTAAATATTACCATTGCATAGTATGAAGATGGGATATGTAGTTGTGTCTTTATGCTTGTTTTATTTCTACTTCTCCACCTTTAAGAGCAAAATATTGTACTTTTTAATAGGTTGCTCTTCCTCAAATACATATATCAAGGAAGGGAAACTACTGTACATTTGTAATTGAGAACACAGTGAAGGGTAAATGTACTTTGTCACTACTGTACATTGCACAACTTATTATGCCACCCTTCTATTGTCAAGAAAAGGTCCTGCATTAGAAGTAAAAGTACAAACATTACATTTAAAATGTTCTTGCACTTAAAGTTCTCTTTGTGCATTATGTCACTTTGTAGAATGATGCAATGGTATTGGATGATTGCAAACACCACTAAGTTGTGAGGTATGGTCATTTTATTTATATATTTTATATAGTGTTGAATAGCTTCATCATGAGGAAAGACAATGTATATCATTTGTGCTGGTTCTGTCTTATGATAACATGCAGTATAATAGTCACAGGTAGGGGAGAAGAAGTATAAAGTAGTACAGATTTTAGAGAGATTTTTACTAGGTGGCAGGGCTGAATTAAAGGGCATGGGTTGATTCTGGCTCCATGGCTTGGCACCCACTGTATCAGCGCTCATGGAGCAGGATGGTTGTACACCTTCTGTGAAGAAGATCAAGTCCTTTTTGGGCATGGTGTTTTTTATCAGAGCTTCATTCCTGGTTGCTTGTCCATTCCCAAGCCCCTGTTTAGCCTGATGGTGAGTCAGAAGAAGAGGGGCCGGACTAACCGCAATGCTGGCATGTTCCGAAAGTTTACTGCTGATTTGACCTCCCAGTGTGCGCACAGCCTTTTATAGGCTAAAGGATGAACTCCTGAACTGTGTTGTGTTGGCACATCAAGACTTTTCGAGACCTTTTATTCTATATGTTGATGCTTCCCTGGATGAACTGGGAGCGGTTTTATCCCAGGTACCTGTTGGACAGACTAAAGCACGCCCTATTGCTTTTGCTAGCAAGACTCTCAGTAAGTCACAGAGGAGATATCCAGCCCATCGCCTGGTATTCATGGCCTTGAACTGGAGTGTTTCGGAGAAATTCAGCCACTGGCTGAAGGGGCATGATTTTACGGTTTGGACAGACAATAATCCGCTCACTCATATATTGACCAAACCCAAACTTGATGCTTATGAACAAAGGTGGGTGGCGAAGTAATCCTCATACAACTTTGACCTGAAGTATATTCCAGGACCCAAAAATGTAGTGGCAGATGCACTCAGTCGTGAACCTTTCACCTTTTCCATTAGCGAACGTCTCCTCAAGGAACCATATCACAGGTTGGTAGAAGAAGTAGACAGTGCAGTTGAAATTGTTCAGGATGCGTTCAAAGTTGAGATCCAGCATCTACAGGCACTCCAGTTGTCTGAGTCCCCTTTAAATGTGGCTGGTTGTTGTAGTGTCGGTGAGGTCAAAGCTGCCTTGCAATCCCAGAAGGATTGGGAGGATGACGCCAAATGTAGAACCGCTCATCTAGCTCATTATGTCTAGCAGTAACAATCTGGAGTTGGAGGACCACCATTTCTCTGATCCCACTATCTCCAGTGTAGCGCCTTTTGTTACTCGTCGGAGACGTCCCTCGAGATGGGAGAGACATGGCATGGACATCAAGTCCTTGGCCCTGCTGAAGCAGTGCGAGAAACTTAAAGTTCAGGATGGGATCCTGTATAGAGAGATAAGAGACCCACGGAGCAAAACTAAGAGCTTACCACAGCGTATTTACTCACTAATTTTGAGAGTGAGTTGGTGTCTGAACTCCTGCAATTGTCCGGGATCAAGAAATCTCACACTACAGCCTACCACCCTATGTGGTACAGAACTGTTCAATCATACCCTTGGTAACATGTTACGGGCTCTCCCTTTTAGAGCCAAACAAGAGTTGCCACAGCAGATTCAGACGCTGATATGTGCCTATAATGCTACTGAGCATGAGACTACTGGCTACGCACCATTTTATTTGTTGTTTGGCTGTGTTCCAAGACTTCCGGTGGACATAAAGTTCAAGTGTGTTCTGAACGACCCTATGGTTACTGATTTCAGCAGTTATTCCAAGATGCTCTTGTCATATCTGGCTGAGGCCGCCAGAGTTGCTCAACAGCACGCTGCAAGAAGACAAAAGCATCAGGCCTGCCAGTACAACAAAAGAACTAAAGGTGTCTCATTACAAGTTGGAGACCGTGTGCTGCTTGCTAACAAAGGAGAGCGAGGCAAGAAAAAGTTTGCGGATAAGTTGGATCCGGTCGTGTACACAATTATTAAGAGGAACCCTATTAATCATGTGTATGAAATCGGTGATTCTGCAGGCCATCGCAAGGTTGTTCATCGCAATTTGCTATTGGATGTGACTTTCCTCCCTGTCAAGAACAAACTGGAGAGTCAGTCAGTGGACAGTTTCTCAGATGCTGATGGCCACAGTGCTTCCAGGGAGAGGGATGAACTGAGTGGTTTGGAGGAGGAATCCACCCGGACACACACTTCCTTGTGGGTCCTGTCAGACTCCCGCAATAATACTACCAGAGTTGTCGTTCTCTCAGGGGACATTATCAACGATGATGCACCTGATCCACAAAATGGTTCTGGGCCCAGTCGATCGGTACTTCAGTTACCTTTGGAGGAGATCACAGTGACATTGACTCCATTCGACTTGTTTCCCCTGTTGACTTCGACTTCCTTCAGACCTCTGACCATTCACGTGACATCGACTCAGCCACGAGGCAGGATAAGAGGGTCACAAGGGTGGGAAGGGTGATAAAGCCAGTTAAGCAGACTCATTGAGACCATGGTTTGAGGATTTAAAGGATCTCATGGGTTTATTATATATGTGCTGTTGCAGGAATTTTTAATTTATTTTTAAAATTTTTAAAGCACACTGATTGTAAATACAATATTTGGGATGAGGTACGGTTAGACATGTAATTTAAGGGACCAGATGGTATGGGGTGTAGGCTGCACCTTTGTATTCTAAAAGGGCTGGGGGCCTGTACAACCTCCATGTTTGCTTTTAATCTGCTTTGCAGGTGGTTTTTGTATAGCGAATTTTGAGACAAGGTCTTTATGGTTACTGGTCCGGGTGTAGGATGTCGACTGTTATGCTTGTGCACTTTCGATGTCAGTGTTTTGAGGTCTATTGTGATTTTGGTGAAATTCAGGAGGGGTGGATGTAACAGGGTTGTTATGATAAGGCCTTTGAATTACACCAAAAATTGTATTAATAAGTTCTGTAATGTAATCTCCATTCTGTATTGTGGTGCAGTCTTTGCGTGTGTGGCCGTGATAGGACCGTGACGTAATCTTGTACATGCGTAGGTATGGGAGTGCGTGTGCTCACTCCATGGCTGGAGGTAAGTGTTTTTCCCGCGGCTCGGTGTGCTAAGTTTTGTAAAGTGTCGAATTTTGTTGTAAACATCTTAAAACTGTTATAATTAGGTTTGGTTAGTCGTGGGGTGAGCATTTGAATTTGGCGAGCTATTGGCTTCAAACTAGCAGCTAACGCTAGCCGTGTGTGCACGTGTGCGTACGTATGTGTGCACGTGGATGAGAGAGAATGTCCTGCATGCATCTCCTTCGTTCAATTACAGATGGAATCTGTGATCAGATGGCAGCAGATGAATGACTGCATGTTTTTTGTGGAATAATACAGGTATGGAGATGCACTTTCATTATGATTAATGTGGTTAATGGATTGGTTTATTGAAATATGAACGAGTTAAGAGCTAAAAGAAATGTTAAGAACTCATGTTAATGATTGTAATATTATTTTAAATTTATTAATTGAGCCAGAATCGTATCAATATGGCTGGAGATGGAATCTGTGATCAGATGGCAGCAGATGAATGAGTGCATGTTGTTTGTGGAATAATACAGACTGAGAAGAAGAATTGCATCCTGGTCTTCATTTCACTGAACACGACGTAGAGAAAATTTAAGACTGGTTACATCAAGTAAATATCTCCATTGCACAGTATGAAGATGGGATATGTAGTTGTTTCTTTATGCTTGTTTTATTTCTACTTTTCCACTTTTAAGAGCAAAATATTGTACTTTTTAATAAGTTGCTCTTCCTCAAATACGTATATCAAGGGAAACTACTGTAAATGTACTTCATTACTACTGTACATTGCACAACTTACTATGCCACCCTTCTATTGTCAAGAAAAGGTCCTGCATTTGAAGTAAAAGTACAAACATTACATTTAAAATGTTCTTGCACTTAAAGTACTCTGTGCATTATGTCACTTTGTAGAATGATGCAATGGTATTAGATTATTGCAAACACCACTAAGTTGTGAGGTATGGTCATTTTATTTATATAATTTATATAATGTTGGATAGCTTCATCATGAGGAAAAGACAGTAGTAGAGTAGTAGAGATTTTAGAGTAAGTCGTAGGTATAGTGTCAAATAAAGTATATTTTTTATATATTGTACACCACAGACAGACAGATAGATAAAGATAAACACAGAACAGGTATTACATTAACTCCAGTGTGGTGATGCGAGTTATGGTTATGACATTTCAGAGTGTTGTTAGTGTCTGACATTTATGTTCAGGTTGCTGTGGCTTCCTCTCAACCACATCGAAATGGGGTGTGGATTTGTTAAAGTGTGACTCTTTCACTACCCTTCTGTGCACTTTTACTTTACTTTTAGACGACCACTGTAACGTCAACACGAACACTGCTGTCATTCTGTCACATCATGTGAGACCGAGAGTCGGGTTTTTTTTACCTTCTGGAGCAGCCACGACAACTTTGTAGGTCAGGGCTGTGACAAGAAGCTAATGCTAAACTGTTGCTTCACTGAGCTCAGAGTCAAAAACAACCATTACATGTACAGTAGAGCTGTATATACATACATACAGTACATATATACATGCTTGCATTGCAAACACTCATAGATCACTCTACAGCATAAGACACCCATGAAGGATTATTTAGGTAACATATAACAAAGGAGTGCACTGTTATTGTACCCATTACGCAAACACAATGCAAATACTTATTTTACGTAGAGAAATGAGGGCAGCAGAGTTGTGCATCATGCAAATCGAGACAGGAACCATCACTTCACCTATTGTGGTGTGAAAATAGCACCAACACCAACACCGCTGCCACTGCTACCACCACCACAACCCCAACCCTGCCCAAAGATCACAGGTCCGGCCTCCCCACTTCAGGAAGCAAGGTCACAAAATAAGTGACTGGCCCACATCACTCTCTAGTGGGTGCAGGCAGCATTACACACAGTTCCCCATGAATGTTACAGAACCAAACAAATTAGCATCCTGTATAAGGAAGTACTGTATGAGTTGTATATTTAGTTTGCACTCTGAACTACACTTAGAGAGTGTGTGTATGTCCTAATTTCAAGGTACCTACAGTACATCCACTCAAAAATCTGTTCTGCTTATTGTTACTTCACCTTCTGCTTATGGGGACACGTTCTCACAATCATTACACTTATTTTTTTGATTGTCAAGGTCGTCATTCTGGAATACCACATCTTTACAAAAGCCCACAAAAGGACATACGAAACATCTTTTCAGTTTTGATACATAGGTTCCTCAAACACACTTGGAAGGAACAGGTGAAATGAGGTAATACTCAGCTGCAACAACCAACTTCACACTGTACCTTCAAAATGTATATATGAGCAAATTTTGTAACATTTTGTTTTGTGTGGGGTTTTTTAATTATTAAAACAAAGTCTTCCTGATTTTTCAGCTTCTTAAATGTGAATATTTTCCGGGTTTTTTTGCTCCATATAACAAAGAAATCACTGAAACTAGTCATTTTGTTTTGTTGACAAAACAAGACAATTAAAAATATCATCATTTCAAGGTTTGGGAAACAGTGATCAAGAATTTTCAAAGATCAACAAGTGTTAGATTAACCAAGAAAATAATAAACAGATTCATCGATAATGAAAATGATTGCAGCCCTATTTTATGTAGTACCATGTATCATGTGTTCAGACGCCTGGAGAGGAGATTTAAACCATAATTGTAATATTTACAGTACATTGCAATAATCACAGAAATATTCCACGATAAATCCCTCTGTGAGCATGTGCTGACTTTCCAGTTCCTTTTCTCAACTAAACATTGTAATAAAACAGTCTAAAAATACTCAGCTCTACCGGTGTAGTCAATTTTCAGAGTCTCACAAAGATATTTTTAGTATTTTCAGGCCGAAAGCAGATCTGTGCTGCAAAATGGCAATGGCACCACCTAAATTTGGGGTTTCATTTCTTCCCCACGGCAGCGTGAGGGTTTTAAAAATAGCGGCAGATCAACTCTCAACAATGTAAAGATGTATGCTGTATGCTGACTCGGCATAATTACTGCATTAAATACACACAAATACACTGGTTTTCCTGGTGCCTGTTGAAGTACACTGTTCAGAAAAATCTAAGAATATCTGTCACTTAAAATAGTTCATTTCTTGTGTATAAATCTTCTCCATTTATTTACAAACCCTGACTGTAATTGAAGCATGTACGGTACAAACAAGGCAGACATCCAAGTGATATCCAGATAAAATTAGCCTCCTTGAAATCTTTTTTTTTTTCTTTTCCCCTGAGGCCGGAAAGAACGTTCGAGCAGTCTCTGTGGGACACAAGCTCTTGATAAAGCAGAATTATAAAGTAAGCAAATGAAGGCGACCGAGCACAGGCACGTCTTTCTAATGTGGTGCAGTTGACTCTGATTTACTCTGTTGGACATTTCACAACAGTTACCAAAATCACAATCACGACAATAATCCGAGCCTGTGTGTTTTCAACAGTCTTGTATAAAGTACCTTAAAAAGGGATACTTGAGTAAAACTACAAGTATTTTAACACAAAACTTTGGTCAGTTTTTTTATAATATTACTTCAGTCAAAGTCTTAAAGTATATGATATTTACTGTACTTAAGTTTTAGAAGTAAAAGTATTAAAAAAGTGAGGATTGAGCCATGCTAGCTCAGTGGTAGGGCGAGTTCTCTTTCAACTGGAAGGTTATGGGTTCAACTCCTGGCTCTGCTAGTCTATATGTTTCCTTGAGCAAGACACTTGACCACATGTTGCAGCGTGTGAATGGATGAATGGCAAAACTGCAATGTAAAGCAGCTGATCAAGACTAGAAAAGGTCTATATAGATACAGACCATTACCAACGAGTAACAAAGATAGTTAGAGGAAAAGTAGTGGCATAAAATTAAAAGGTGCTAGAAATATAAATAACAAAGTCAAGTAACGATACGTGAATTTTGTACTTAAGTACAGTAGTACTTGTATTTGTACTTTGTTGTTATTGCAACATTTGTTTTCTGTTGGTCGTTGTATTAGCTGGGAACTCAGCTGAGTTCGTGGCAAAGTTCAAAGAAGTCAGGTCAATGATAAAACCTATTCAGACGGAAGCAAAGTTCATCCAACTCCATTTTAAAGGGTTCCACAACGAACGTCAGTGCAAAAAACGTGGTTTCACATGCATGACTCAAAAACCAATGAAAACAAATGACAACACATGTTAATCATTGTCCCGCTGTTTCCCTGCTACTACATTAGCAGTATGTTGTTGTTGTTGCGTATGTGTCGTGATAAGGCTGGGGTTTAAAAACATCTAGGAAAGCTGCACCAGATATGATCATAGGCTCACACTGAACGTGGTCCAAGAGACCCAACAATAAAGTCACTTCCTTTCCAAAAAAGAAAAGGAACTGGCCTTCCAGTTCCTGTCCCTGTATTCATGCACTAAAATATAAAGTCTGTGGGAACTCTATTAAAAGAATTTAGATTTTTTTTTTCTTTCAGCCACAGCACCTTGACAATGTTGTTGTGCTCATGAGGAGTCATATCATATCATATCCTCCTGTTCCAGTGATTCATGGCTTCACTCTCACATTCACACCTGCAGATTGACTGGTGGATTTGTTGTTTCAGCTCTGATAAACAGTATATTTCATTCTTATATAAACTAATAAAATCCATGTTCTCTTTCAAACAAAAGTTGATCTCTGAAGCATTCAACGTCCTTTTTTTTTTTACATTGATTTATTTGTTGTATATCACTTTTCATTTTTAAATGTATGTATTTATTTCGCTTGTGTTCAATCCCATACTTTATTAACTTTATTTTACATTCTTTTTGACAACATTTTAAATCCCTGTATTGTTTTCTTATAATGAATTTAATGAAACTGCCTTTTTCTTTTGGAAAGGTCACTGCATTCGCTATAATGTACCGTCACAGTCCTATTTGTACTAGTAACTGACAAGGGTTTATTTGCAAGCATGAAGATATATTTTAATTGTCATTTCTGCACCTTTAAAAAAATATACATTAAAATTGAACAATAAAAAGCCTTTGTTGTGATTAATTTTTAGAATTCTGTTCAGACATTTTCCCTCAATCTACCCTGAGTTTTGCAGAATCTTTCCTCGGAGTTGTACAATGTATAAAATTAACACCAAAAATCATTTTTTAATGTCTATAAATATAAATTTAACAGCGGCAGCTGAACATGGCAGGATGAATGTAAATACGAAAGGTACTTTATGGCTATCATTATTCCGCTAAATACCCGCAGCAAATACAAACAGATAAAGTGACCCAGATTCGCTCACATACGTTGCCTTGAAATGTAACACTATTTGAAAGGTGTCCACTTTCAGAGGAACACAAACCACCTCAGTCCTCTGGCATGCAACAGGAGTCCTACTGGAGACCAGGAGGGTGTAAAGTCCCGAAGGCCTCTTCAGAGAAACCAAAAGTGTGTGGGAGCAAGTGTGGCTCATGCTGAAGCTCCTGGACAAACCAGGACACATACTGTCGCTCCCAAAAAACCATCGTGACTGGCGTACAAAGACCATAATAACACACTAAAATCACACAGTGAGACAGGTCACTATAGTTTTCAGCTGTTGGCTCATGGAAGAATGTATGACACGTCCCTGTGTGACTTCATTAGGATGAGCCATTTCTTCCTGTGTGTAATTAGCGAGGGCTGTTTACTCAGGAAATTAAACTGGTAGCCATTTATTATGTAGAGTACCAGAGCGGTGCACTGTTTAAAGTAAAGCATACGCACACACTGTGGCATTAGGTGTGACACTGTTTATAAGAGGTGGCTATTTTTAGTGTAAATGTAGCGACATTTAAACATAGTTTTTCCTCATCGCTGAGGCAGTTTTACGCGGCGGACTTTAACACCGTGTTACCTTACACACATGGTTATTATGGTATGTGTGATGTTATAACACAACTCTCCTGATAAACTCCTCAGTAAATTATGACTGTGATTATACTGTGAATTTACCTGACATGCCATAAAAAAACATCAGGTGCCCTCATACTGGACTGGGTTATTTTTAAATATTAGCAGCTGACACAAACCTTACATTTGTGCTCTTATGGGAATACTTGGTATCTTTTTTTTTATCAATCCATCCATCCATCCATTCATGTATATATATATATATATATATATATATATATATATGTATATATATATAATATAATATTGTACTGTATTCTGTTATTGCTTTTATATGTTTATCATGATGATACTAAAATGGCTATTTTTTATATGTTACCCAAATAGACTTTGAACAGATCACCAGCCCGGTAACACTAAAACGGCTATACAATGATATGCAATGCTATGCTATGCTATGCTATACTATACTGTACTATACTATATAATACTGTTTTTCTATGTTATGCAATGTAAAACTGTGCTATATTATGAACTACTATTCTGCACTGTACCTGCCACTACTGTTATTATTATTATTATTATGCAAAAAAATGAATGTAAATGTCTTAAATGTAAATACTTTCCATACCACTACTACTACACAAAACAAGGGCTGTGACAATTAATCGATTACTAAATTAATCGTCAACTATTTTGATAATCGATGAATCAGTTTGAGTGTTGTTGTTGTTTAGCTTAGCTTCTTACATGTGAATATTTTCTGGTTTCTTTGCTCCATGTAACAAAGGCATCATTCAAACTGAATCATTTTGGTTTGTGGACAAAATAAGACATCTGAGAACGTAATAATTTCCAGTAGGGATGTTTGGTATTATCGGCACAATATCAGCAGATACTATATATATATATATATATATATATATATATACTATACTATGAGTTTCCATTCTGCACTCTACTCTGCCACTTGTTCATTGTTATTATAAGAAAACTTTAACTTTAAACATCCCACTGTCATTCAAAGTACTATTTTTCTTCGGCTGTCCAAAACATACAAACAAAAATAAATCACAGGCAACAGACCACAATACTATTCTATATTATAACCTCTTAACACTGCATGCTTTTACACTGTACACTATATCATAGTATATGATAGTATTACTGTATACAACACGCTGTTATGCAACAGTCTAGTCAACTATGTTATACTATTGAAATGTCAATCACAGTCTCAGACTATGCATTACAAAAGCTAAGTTGTCTCCATATAGATTTGTTTACTACAACCTACTATACTGTTACACAATAACAATACAAATACTGCATGTGATACTGCATCTATCTTCTCCATCACAATATAGACTCATTTATTGGATGCACTTAAAGTAAATAATATGTCTGCTGCGAAGAATCGATTCACTGATCATTAGTCAATTACTACATTAATAATCTTCAATCATTTTTAATAAATGATTAATGAGTTGGCATGAGATTTTTTTAATGAAAATCTCTCTGATTTCAGCTTGAAATCTGATGTTCTCTTTGCTGTTGTATGTGACAGTAAAACTACATTTTTGGTTTGCAGACAAAAACATTTGATGACATCAACCCTTGTATGGACTTAACTTGTCGATTAACTGAGAAAACAATAGACAGATTGATCAATTATGAAATAATAATCACTGATTGCAGCCGTAGGTTATAATAGTCTCTGGAGAATCACGCGCTTCCACTATACCAACAAAGTAGTAATAAATCCATTTAAATTATAGTCAATATACTGTAACAATATAGAGTTTTACAAGATACAGGCCAATATGTACTAAATTACAATGCACTGTATGCTTAATTCAGAAAAATACTTTATACTTTATATACTTATTTGTGATAATTCATAAGTGCTGTAAAGGATATATTGGAAATATTCTTGACAGTGGTTTAGAGTTGTAGTTAAACCTCCTTCATCTAGTTAACAGCAGATTCTCAGAATGTTTGACTTTCTTGACAAAGTCAAATGTTGACAAATTCAACAGTATATTGTTTGTGTGTATCACGCTGTTATTTCTAAAAAAAATAGGATATTTTGAAGGGGGAAAAAAATCGCAATATATTATAGTATTGTCACCCCTGGACCTGGATATAGATTCTTGTCAATACACAGCACTATCAGCTGATGGGCAGTTTTTTATCTGTATCATACTATACAACTATAGAGCATTATACAATTCATTATTGCTCTAGATCAGCCTTTCACAAAGTGTGGTCCGTGAGGTGACTAGCAAGTAGCATATGTTTTAAAATTTCAAATTTCAGTGTTTTAATTTCAGTGTTTCTCAAACTGCCTGCAACATATATGTGTTGTTTTCAATATCAAATCAACTAGTAGCTTGTAATATTTGTTTTGTAGCATAGTCTGACTTGAGCAGTGCAGTGGACCAGTTTGTGACACCGCTGAACGCATCCGTTTTGGGGCTATTTTGAGTTAGGTGGTCTGTGAGTGGTTTTTTATGGGTTAAGTGGTCCTTGGTCTAAAAAGATTGAGAAACACTGCTCTAGATAAACCTGCCTAGTAGCCAAAATCTAAATAACAACTCAAGTCAACTAACCCTTTTTCTTCCAAGTAAACTATTCAATATTGTACAAAAATGGCCAATCATGTGGGTTTAAATAAGTAACTTGAATTTGCCACAGAATGTCTTGAAATCTCTCTTTGACTCAGTTAATATTGGGTTGTGTTTTTTTGAGAATAAATGGCTTTGTCGTTTTTGTGAAGGAAAAGCAAACATTTGAAATTATGATTTTCTTTTTTATGAATCTATGGGCCCGGATGTTAATGCTGGCGTGCCAGGTTTGGCCCACGGGCCGCCAGTTGCTGACCACTGGCCAAAATCCTCATCCCTCAGCCTACAT
The DNA here is from genome assembly GCF_958295425.1 of Solea solea. Taxonomy (NCBI): domain Eukaryota; kingdom Metazoa; phylum Chordata; class Actinopteri; order Pleuronectiformes; family Soleidae; genus Solea; species Solea solea. The sequence continues at coordinate 4,696,996 of NC_081134.1, read as the reverse complement.
GTGGCACTTGAGTCTGACATAGAACCTCCAGGTTTCTCAGCTCCGTCCATCTTCAGCATGTGTCAGTGACAACAGCAGCAGCAGGAGGTGGAGGAGGAGGAGGTGTACAGTACAGTGTTCACACTAAAGCTCACAGATGTGGCAACAACAACAGGCCTCACTACCACCACCACCACCACCAGCACACACAGTAGTGACATGGTTAGTAAAAGGCCATGTACTTTTTGGTTTCTAATTATAAAACACAATGACAGCGACTTACCGAGCAGCAGCAGTCGATGCGTCTGTTTGTACTCTCGCTTCTGCTCCTTCAGCTCCCTGTCAATGTTCTTACTGACTTTCTTTGCATCCTTCTCGGCCTCCTTCTCCTCCACCAGCAATTTGTCCCAGTTTTTCTGCTTTTGGGTGCTGGGCTTTTGCAGCAGCTGTAAGCGTCGGCCGCGGTCCTTCCCTGTCCCTTTGCCGCTGCTGCCTCCTCCGCCACCGCCGCCTCCTCCGCCACCTCCACCACCTCCGTTCTGTATGAGCACACCGTCGGTGCCGGTGTCTCCACGGCGGTGCTCCCCGGCCGGCAGCCTGGCAGCAGGGTCCCCGGGGCGCACCGGGCCGCCACCGGCGCGTAGCGACGAAGTCTCCCCGGATCCCCCGGTGTCCTCCGGGCGAGCTCCCCCGGCGCGGGTGGGCACGGCGGCGTCCGGAGGCTGGTCCGAGTCCGAGGTAGCGTTGGAGATAGACCCGCTCAGGTCCCCGAAGAGCCGGGGACGCAAACTGTAGCAGAGCCCCATGTTGACAGCAATATTTGTCCGTGAATGTGATTTTTCATAAATTAAAATATCCCCCAAAAAAGAAAAAAAAAAATCGCAGTCGCGCCACCAGCCCTAACGAGCCATCGTCACATTGGAGCTCCGGCGGTGCGATTTAAGTCCGACTTTGTGGCGAAAACGTGAATGAATTATGCTCGGACATTTGCTATATGTCATTTTGCATTTTCCACAGTCAGCCTTCGCTCCTCAGCTCGTGGATCACCTGATCCTTTAGTGGACACTGCGGGTCCACCTTACCGTAAGTAACCAAAAGCACAGGCTCGGAGGGGAAAAAGCGGCTCTCCGCTGCGCACTGTGCGCAGACACTCCACAATCTGACTGCACAGCTGTTAGGTAAAATGCGCGGCACGTGATCTTACTACAGTATGGCCATTTCGAGAATGCTGCTCATGATTTTCATTCCTCACATTTCATGCCTGCATGCTTGAAGACTCATTGTGCGCTGGAGTCGCTCAGCCTTTGTGTTTGGCGCAGTGAGTCTGTCTTTAAAAGACGTCGCTGCAGGACAAATCTCTTCAAAACTGCCGTAAACAACATTTTATCCTCGAGTTCTGACATTTACAGTAACAGGGTTTAGTGACAGCATTTGAATACGTTTGTGAGTATGTTTGCACAAGTGGATCATTGTTGTGACATAAGGAGTATTTAATACATTTAAAGGTCCAGTGTGGGAAACTGAGGAAGGTTAGTTGAATGAACTACCCATAGGTAAGTTTGTTTATGTGCGTGATGGTTTCAATAAAAACCATATGGTTAGAATAAGCTTTTTATATGCATTTTAGGAAAAGGGCCTTGCTGTACAGAGGCAGCCATCTTTTGTTGCCATGTTTCTATGGTGTCAAAAACAGAGAAACCAACACACATGTCGTGTTTTGAACGACTGTTACAAACTGCAGTCTTCACCATTAAGGCACATTTATACTCCGTTTTTGTTTGTCCCAAACATTATCTCCAGCGTCTTTTGCGCTTCTATTGGTGTTTACACAATACTTCCTCTAGAGGGCAGCAGCGAGTACCAAGTGGCAACAAACATGGCTTGGCAAAACACTTACGCGGTTATTTTATTGTGCTTGATCCGAAATAGACTGAAACGCAAGTGGATTTTGCACAGGTGGAATGATAGACTCCATCTTTTGCACAAGTTTAAATCAACCTTAAGATGTCGCCAATTCTTTTGGACTAAATCTGACTGTGGGTGTGTCAAATATGGGCTCTGGTTTTTTTTAAGGATAATTGTGTTAGTCTCAGTGGCTGCCAGGGAAAATATAGTTCTTTACTATTTTAGCTACTAACCAAACATCACCATACCAGATATATCCTGGAATATGAAAACATCTTCTACTATATGGGACATTTTAATGTTGTTTGACATTTGCAGTTCATTTGAAGAAAAAAATTCTATAATTGGGAGAAATCGGATTATTATCGAGACGGATCGTTTATTATCATAGGTCAGAAAGAATTCACAGTCAGGTGCAGAGGTGAAACTACCACTAGATGGCACACTTATAAAACATAAGCACATTTTGAAAACCAGAGACAAGAAAGAAGTCATTCAGTTGTATGTCCATGTAATGAATAACTAACTTATGCAACAATCCACATTGGTTAAAAACAAATTAAGAGTTAAGTTAATTCCCTCAAAATAGAGCACGTCATGATTGGGGTTTGTTTTTTTGTTTTGTTTTAATTTTTGGGCATTTTTTATGAGCGCACACAGAGGGAAAGTATCTCCTACATTAAAGCTACTGTGCAACAAAAGCACCAGGTTCATGGTTTTATTCATCATTAAATTCAACTTTCCAAAACATTCCCTTTGATAGCTTATCTGTAAGTCAATATCTGAAAAATATCCCATCATAAAACCAGTAATTATGACTTATAAACCCAAAGACATGCTATTAAAAAGTTTTGCCATGCTTACATTTGCACTCATTGGACTTCCCTGAAATAATTTGTTTGTCTGACCAAGATGTACTTTCCACTCCATTCATTTCTGAAAGCTTTGACAAATAACTTTGTTTTCCCCACTTATCTCTATATACTGTGGTTTCCGATGCATTTTGCTAATCCTAACCCTAAATGACAGCCAAAAAGATAACAATAAAGCAAAAGAAAGAAAATAAGTTCGGACTTGGGTTGAGGTACATTTAGTCTAATAACTATGGTTTGAGTGGCTCTAATACAACACAGCTCAGTTGTCCTAACACCCCCCCAGGACATTATATTCATTTTAAGTTAGCCAAAGATGTCTGTCCCTGGATCCACTTCATGAATACAGACTTGTTGACAAAACAGAAATGTGCCAGCATGATCCTGCTTCCTTTCTTTCTTTGTCAGCGAGCTTAATGAGGTAAAACCAGCTCCTCCTGCACGTCTGTTTCCTGGCACACATTCTTTTAAGCTCCACTTTTAATCCCTTACAGTGTCTTTGCCCTTCCTCTGTCCGCAAGGGCTTATAGTTTATCAGACTAGGTGAGACACACACAGTGCAGCAACAGGCAGGGTGGACATAGCAGCGTCACTTTTCCACTTTCCCTCACCAGATAAACATCCACTCTTTCATCACCAGACAGGGGGGTGTTACACCTGTTGTCAGAGTAAAAGCCTGTGAGCAGCCTTACAGAGGTAGAAGGAGAGATGTGGCTGTGCTTACAATGACTGACTGCTGGACTGTGTGGGGCAGTCATTGCTCCACAGTGAAGGAGAGACATGTCTCTCTGTGGACCATGAAGCGCTACACCACTCTGAAGCAGCTGGGGGACGGCACGTATGGCAGTGTGCTCCTGGGAAAGAGCAATGACACTGGGGAGCTGGTGGCCATAAAGAGGTGAGTGCAGCTCCATTAGACACACCAGAGACCAACATTTACTGCTTGTGTTTGTCTCATAGCGGAAAAGCTGATTTAATCCCTGAGTGGACACTGCAGGGCGCATCAGACCCAATGTTGCATCCTGACATTGGCAGACATGAGTAAATGGTATTTTGTATTGTATTGATTCAGGTTTACAAACATAAAAAAGAAATGAATAGCTGCAATAATAACTGCCAAATACCCTCAAGGGGCTTGAAAATCAACCTATGTGAGTATATTACAGGAAATAGTTCAATTTCACACAAATAAACAGGTAAAAATACACTTAATGCACGTATTCACTTATAACTCAATGCAACTATACAGGACAAAACAGCATTACATTTCACACATGTGACCATCAAACCTATATTATGAAAGAGATACTCATACCCATATGAGAAACACTGGCTTGTTAAGAGAAGTGGATTCAAAGCTCTTAAACTGCTATAAAGGTATATAGTTATTCATACACCTAAATATAATATATATCAAAAACAAAGGGCCAATAATTAAACCTTGTGGAACACCATTGTACATAGGAAGCAAAGGGAAATTTGTTCCATAAAGGATACAAACTGTGAGATAACCAGTGCTTTGAAGTTAATTAATAATGATTGAAAATGCTTTGAAATGTTTTAGGTTTTGTCTTTGCATCATTTTCCAATAAAAGGCATTTGAAAGGACAAGGTTTGGGATCATTTTCAGGCATCAACAAACGCAGGTTTCTTCTCAAAAGTAGCCATTCTTTTAGAATTATTATTAATATACTATTATTTTTCTTCTTTTCAGGCTCCTTATTTGTCCAAGCTGTTTATTTAATAATGAATCATGTTTTTACAAGGCACCACTAGGATTGTTTGTAAATGTAAGGTTATATGTAAGCTGATCCGACTGATGACACTCAACGGGGTGAAAGTACACTGTATACTGTCGCTCCAAGAATGTATCGCGAAAAGTTTTTGAGGAAATAAGTTCAAAACAAGATCAAAAATTAGCTTTTTCACTCCAGATAACAGTGATGTAGTAGTTTTTGATGTGTAGCCCATAGTCACTGTACAATGACCACATTATACCTCAAAATAACATATAAATAACAAATAAAACACGTTTACAATACCTTACAGACATTACAGAATTATTGATTGAGTAGGAACTTTTAGCATTAATTGATTTTGTTCAAGCCTAAGAATTAAATAAATAATGATAACATAATTATGAAAATCATGTTTTTCTACAGGATGAAGAGGAAGTTTTACTCTTGGGATGAGTGTGTGAATCTAAGAGAAGTGAAGGTGAGGATCGTAACAGTTATTATACATAATGTAGATTATTCTTCAAAATCAACAACAACAATTCAAAATCCAACTCCTTTTTTTGTCCAACATGTATTAAAATATAAGGAGTTGTCATAAGATTTTGAATAATATCCTGGGGAGAGAGGGTCACTGCAGGGTCAGAGAGGCCACAGACTGTTTTGGTAACTACTCCGGAAATCAGCAGGGTGCGATAGAGGTTTCATATCTGGTGGTAAACCTCTTTATGGACAATAAAATAACAAACTTTCACCTAAAACATTGAAAAACAGTAGTACGATACATCTAAAATGTGTTCACATTTTCTGCAATGATGATGTGATGTGTTAATGACTACATTTAATGTCTCTATTGTGTGTGTGTTTCATTGAAAAAAAAAAAGTCTCTGAAGAAGCTGAACCATACCAACGTGGTGAAACTCAAGGAAGTCATCAGGGAGAATGACTACCTCTACTTTGTCTTTGAGTTCATGAAAGAAAACCTCTATCAGCTCATGAAAGAAAGGTAAGAACACGTCGGGGTCAGTATTTGGGGTCAGTTTGAGTCAAAATGTGCCAGTTTCTTTTTATTTTAATCTATTCTTTGCAGAAACAAGTTCCCTGAGTCATTTGTCAGAAACATGACATTTTAGATAAAGCAGGGACTGTCCATTGTTCACAAACATGGTAGTTCTTCCAGATGCTGCGTTATCAACGGCCAGCACTGACACCCTGTACCTAATTCACTGATTGAACAGAGACTTACACACATTGTGTTTCAAGCCAAAGAGTAAAATCATGATGGACAGTTGATAAATCATGAGGCATCCCATAATTTTCTCTCAAACAAAAATGACTCATGTCTCTGTGCTTCTGTGAAAAGGAGGTGTGAGTGAAACAGATCAATTTCTCGCTTCATTTGCTTTACTTTTTTTCTTACCGTTTTCACAGCATCTCTGTTATTCTCACTAAGGCATAATTATTTTAGCATGGTCACTATTTTTTCTTTATCCTTTCTTTCTTTCAATCTTTCTTTCTTGTTTTTCCACTCTGCTGCCAGGGAAGATAAAATGTTCTCCGAGAATGAGATCAGGAATATTCTGTTCCAAGTTCTGTCTGGTTTAGCATTTGTGCATAAGCACGGTAAGAGATTCCTCTTGCCTTTCTCCTTTTCTTTTGTCTTTTTTGTGAAAGGTGACGTAGGAAAAATATGCAGCAACGCGTAGTGTTAAAACAGTTAGCAGGCACATTACTCTGTGTGCATGCAACTGTGTTTGTTTTATTGTTATAAACTTTCCTATCTAACTGTCTTTGTTACTCGTTACTACCAAATAAAATCAGAGGAAGAAGAGTTGGTTATGGTCTGTATTTATATAGAGCTTTTCTCGTCTTGATGAACTGCTTTACACGACAGTTTTGTCATTCACATGCTGCAACATCCTTACTTACTTAAACTTAAGTACATTTTAGATTACAAAATTAAAGTAAAATTACTTTTGATACTTAATGTCATTAACTTTAAGACTTTTACTTAAGTAATATTATAGAAAAGTGAGTTCAACTTCTACCAAAGTTATTTTCTGGTAAGATACTTAGTACTTTTACTCAAGTATCCCTTACTACTTTAGGTGCTTTATACAAGACTGATCTCGACTATTATTCAGTATTTCCAACTTTGAACAGCTAGTTGTCCCGTGACAATAGAGTAAACGGAGACATAAACACAGTTTGAAGCTTGCAAATGAAAATTCATTTTGTGAATATACTGGTTGACACCAGTGAAGCCAGTATTTCAATTAGTTTCCTTCATCTCTGTTGACATATCACAGATATATTTTATGTGTTAATACAAGATTTCTCTACATTAATCACTTTCTAAAGCGTATTTTTCGAGATATTTTAACGCTGTGTTTCCAAATATACGTATAAGTGTAAGCATAAAACTAATACAGAGCTCTATCTTTGCTGTTGTTCACTACAAGTGCGTGGTTTCAACCAAACTGTAGAAGCTAGAGGAACCTTTGTTGTTTTATTTCATAACATAATGTAAATCTTGACAAACATCAGCAGGTTTATTTTGACTGACTTTTTCAGGTTATTTTCATCGAGATATGAAGCCGGAGAATTTGCTCTGCATGGGCCCAGAGCTGGTGAAGATTGCAGATTTTGGACTTGCCAGGGAAATCCGCTCCCAGCCGCCTTACACTGACTATGTGTCCACGAGATGGTGAGACTGATTTTGTTTTTGTTTACGAAACGTCTCCGCATTTACATTGTTCCTGTTGATATAGAGATGGTGCACATTATAAGCTATGCTGGAAATTGTTGACCCGACCTGAATCGACCCTCTGACTCACAGTCACTCCTGCTACAGTAATCACTTGTCGCGCATGTACCATAAAAAGATTAGGACAGTTAATGGATACTGACAAATGAGAATGACAGTAAATCCACTCGGGGAGAGGAAAACAAACCGACGAGACGGTTGGATAATCAACAGTGTGATTATTCGGGGCTCATTAAGCGGATATCCTCCATTTATGCAGCATAATAACATTTAAGTACCAATCAGGACATGTTGATAATACAGTAGTACACCATGTCATGCTATATGTAATTCAGTTTGTCATCTTGTACAAATGTGTCCAGTCTTTTATTAGAATGTTTGTTTTTATATTCTGAAAACACTGGTTCAGTGGAGGCATGGTGGTGTAGTGGTTAGCAATGGTGTCTCACACAAGACGGTTCCCGGCGTTTGCGTTGGTTTTTAATTTGTGATGGGAATCGGTATCGGTCAGTGTTATTTATTTGGTGACGGCCACATGTTAGCTGTCGGTCGTCTGGTTCGGGAGGTCTTCATATGAAGTAAATCTTGAAAAAAAAAAAATCATAATTTGGGGGGCTGAACTCAAGAAGCCTCTCGGGTGAGAGGTCAAACGTCTTCCACTTGTAATGCAGGTCATTTAACACTGTTCTCATTTCAGGTACCGAGCCCCAGAGGTTCTACTCAAGTCCAACACTTACAGCTCACCCATCGACATCTGGGCCGTGGGCTGCATCATGGCGGAGCTCTACACTCTCAGACCCTTGTTCCCTGGCAACAGCGAGGTGGACCAGGTCTTCAAGATCTGTCAGGTGCTGGGAACGCTGAAGAAGGTGAGCCATGTCTGGTGTCATATCGTCTGTGCGACCTCAGTTTATCACCTGTACAGTATGTGTTTTTTCGAGGATGATGTTTTTACTGCATGATACAATTATTTTCTCATGAAACTCTGGCAGCAAGAATTATGTTTATTTTACTTTATTATCTAAGTTGGCTTAAATGACTTAAACACACTTCTACTTTAAAATCATTTTTTTGTGTCACTTTTTTAATAGCGTTTCATCCTGTTATTGTTCTTGCAAATTTTCATTTTAGCATTCAATTACATTTTGACATTTTATTTATTCATTTGCTTTTATCAGGGTATATTCTTTATTTACATGCAATAGTATTATTATTAGTAGTAGTAGCAATAGTAGTAGTAGTATTATATGAGTTTTAGGTTTGGGCTCATTTTAGTTTGCCATTCAGATTGATTGTAGGGAAAGCTTTTCTGTTTTTCTTCTTTGATTATTATTATCTTGCACATCATTGAAGAGTGTTGACACACACACCAACTCACAGATTTGTTGTGTCATCTCGTTCCTCGTCTTCTCAGCCTGACTGGCCTGAAGGCTACAGCCTGGCCGCCTCGATGAACTTCCGCTTCCCAAAGTGTGTCCCCTCCAGCCTCAGATCTCTGATCCCCAACGCCAGCAACGAGGCCATCGCACTGACAACAGACATGTTACAGTGGGATCCTGAGAAAAGACCCAGTGCTGCTCAGGTACAGTTTTAACATAGATGTGTTTCAAGAACATTTATGATTGAAAATTCCTCTATCCTAAGAGGTTAATAGTTCAGAAATAACACCTTTTGTAGAGCAACACTATGTGACTTTTACTCTGGCCTCAAACATATGTGGTAACTATTTTTTATTTTGTAATATCTGTGTTGCAGGCTCTGCGATATCCCTACTTCCACGTCATCCCTTTAAAGTCCTCAGAGCAGCACAAGGCTCAGACAGAGGTGGAACCAAAGCCTCTGTCTCTGTGTAAGACAGAGTCAGAGCCCCGTGAGACCCAGACTGAGCCACACAACTCCAGACAATCTCTACAGGAGATCTCTGCTCCTCAGGAGAACATGGAGCCAAGCATACGGCAAGCTACAGCAGGGCAGCAGGAACCTCTCAGTCTAGTAAAGCACGGACAGCCGTTGAGCTTGTGCACTGTAGGTATCATTCAGATACGTTCACATCAAACTCCACTATAAAAAGACCTTAAAAAGGCCCTTGACTATAGTACATATAAATGGCTTATTTGGCTACGGAAATGGAATTTTTTTTATATATATACATATATATATAAATTAAAAAGTGATTATTAATGTATAAAAACATTTATGGGTTGTGTTATATATATTCCAGATGTTACACCCTGGACCTTAAAACCTTTTCAGGTCAAGAGTAAAACTTACTGATTTTGATTTTGAACTCTGTTCTTTACTTCAGAGAGGAGCAGCACCTGGAGCAGAGAACAGTGTATGTGGACTCAGGACTGGACGTAAACGATGGGGACAGACTTCTTTAAAGTCAGTCGACAGCTGGAATGATGGTGACGACACAGACGCCGGAGTTTCTATCTCCAAAAAACCCACAACAAGCTTCCTGAAAGACAGGACACTCAACAGACTAGACAGCTGTCGGTTAGAATTCTCCATTTACATTTTTAAAAAGTGTCTTTGTTATTAGTTTTGTAGAATAAATAAACTAATACTTTTTTCAGATTTTCAGAGTCAAAGATAAAAACTGTAGTAAAGTTACCAAACAATGGCAGGATGAACGGAACTGACTCCACCCCGTTGACTGCCAAGCAGCACTACCTCCGCCAGTCCAGGTATCTGCCAGGTGAGAAAAATAAGAACATTTCACTGCTGTGGTGGAAACATTTAAGGACCAAAAGTAAATAAAAGAACTGTCAGTGTTGTTTTAGTTTCACAGAACAGAATCTCAGTCTGTTGAAACACTCTGTGTCATGAATAGTCAACAATTTCCCAACTTTAATGACCATCAATGTCCAAACTCGCAGAGCTTTATGTACTGCATCTAAAAAGGCTCGTCTCATCAGAAATGGGTCAACAATAAATGTTGTGAGTGAATTCTCAGATCGATGTCTTTTTCAGGTGTTAATCCAAAGAAATGCTTGTCAGAAGTAAGTCATGTGACCCACAGAAACCTGTGGGACAGCTCATGTTTGACCAAACAACAGGACCGTAGTAAAGGTAAGAAACATTTATTTCAACATTTGAGTCTCGTATTTTGGCCAGTGTATCAAAGCCAGAAGTAACATTAGTGAGGGGAAACTAAAACAGGCAATGAAATAAATTGCACAACATCTCTTCTCATGACTCTTGCTAAATGTTAGTGTCCCTCGAGGCCAAATCAGGGAAAAAAATTGTTTTATTTCTCTGTATGATTTATCATCATGTTCCTCCTCTTCTACTCCTCCTCCTTTGTGACGTGATATTAGACTCCAGACTTCCTAAACTAAGGGATGAGCAGCTTCTGAAGGAAATCACTCGGGAGGATGTTGATCTTCCCAAAGGTAACATGAATGAAGGGACTACATACCTGTTCTACTACTGAAGAGATGAGTAGTTCCCATGTGACAGATGTCTCTTCTGTTATATTTTTCAGACAACAACCGAACCAAGACGAATATATCATCTCCTCATCTTCAGAAGACGGAAACTGGAGCAGCTCCACAGAAAACCACACGGACACTGAGTGAAGGCACAACGGCAGGTGAGACACAACACTCTCACAGTGCAAATACTAAAATCTACATTCACACAAAATTTTGCCTGCTCAGATATTTTTTTTAAAATATGATCTTTCTTAAGAAATTCACTATAATACAAAAAATATAACAAAGTAAGTAGATACATACTGTATGTACATATAATATAAATTATCCACCCATAATTGGATCTACTACTGAGTTGGTGCTTGGTTAGTATCAAGTTGTACAATAAAACCAGTTCAAACAGTTAAGTAGCATTGTCAACATGAATGTACTGCTCTCTCTTACATGATTTATGTTGATATGTATACTCATGCAACCAAATACACACAAAACACAACTACAAAAACAAACATCTTTGACTTTGCCTTTCTCCATACCAGAGAAAAGGCAAAAGCACCCCCTGGAGTTAGAAACAAATCAGAATGTTCCTTACCTGGAAGGCTGTTAATGATGTAGGAGTTTTTCCAACACACTTTTCTTTTGTGAATCTTTCAGTTGATTTGTCTTTAAATGCTGATCTGAGAATTGACTCCAAAGTCAAAACAAGCAAGAACAAGACGTCTTCAAATAAACTGCCACCCTCAGATGAAGGTAAACAGAAAACATACACATTATCAACTTCATTTTGCTTTCTGACTGATGTCCAAACACACCTTTTTCCTTCACTACAACACAAGATTTTTCAGAGTATGACAGGTGGAGGAGCAGATGTGTGAATCCTCACATTCCTGGATCCAACACCAGCTCTTTGCGGAAGAAAACTTTCCCACGGAGCGCAAACGTACAGTCAGTGCACGGACGAGTCGACTGGGCCGTCAAATACGGAGGCCATCGGTAGCGTGAAGAGGCCGTCGGACTGTTTTTGTAAAATAGTAACTAAAGAAATAAACTAGTTATTTTTGTATTAAAGAAAGTGAATTTATTATTTCTCAACTGTGAAAAGGTGCAGATACAGCATATGTACAATACATTTTACACAAACAGCAGCATTTATGATTTAATTACAATGGAGCAAAAATAATCATTGACATTAAGTGAGCTCAGCTCCCCACATTTTACATATAAAATGAATTTGTATTTATTATTTAACAGTAAAGACGGATTTTAGTTTTATGAAGACTTGTGTGGCGTCTTTAGCATCCCAGTTATAATCTTCACCACCATCATTCCACTGAAAAGAGATGACAACATTCTTATCAGGACATGGTCAAAAAAAGATTTTCAAGTCATTAAAAGGTAGAAGACAGTGATAATCCTGGTGCAGAATATTGTTTATTATCAATCCAGTAGCAGTCACATGGTCATTTAAGTGTGTGGTAATGATGTTTTACCTGGCTAAAGCCATGAAACCTGCAGGCATGAACTTCCAGGAGTTGACAAATCGCAGTCCCATGACGACAGTCAGACTTCCTGAGGTGCCTGCATTTCATCAGGAGGGACGGGACGTGTTTGTTAGCTCTGTGTGTTTGGACGATGCACTATAGCACAGACTAGACAAACTAATCATGCTCACCTAGTGACAGCCAGACATTCTTTGGATTTTGAGATGCCAGATAAGCACCAGCCGCGGCCAACAGGCCAAACAGGAGTCCTGCAGCCAGAGAGGCGGTGCTGCCTATGGAGCAAATACAGGTTTAGCTTCAAATATGACATGTGTTTCTGGCCTCAGAATCTGATCATCTGCACTTTGTTAATGACACAGTGTGTTTCCATACACAGTCAATTTAAGCTATAAGTGGACAACTGTCCTAGTACCAGCATACAAGTACTATTACTAGTCAAAGTCCAGACTTAAAGACTTAAACAAATCTGCAAAGAGTGCAGATTCCTCCACAGCGATGTGGTAGACTCATTGCCATTTATCTCAAAACACTAGAAAAATAACTTGTTCACATAGGGCCAGGTAGGTTTTTGTGGATTAGCATTAAAAAAAAAAAAAAAAAAACAGGTAACTGCTAGTTGACCACTAGATGGTGCCAAGAGCTCACTCTCATCGAATCATGACTTGAATATCATAATAAAATAATTACTTGCGCCAACCTGTCTTAAGTCATAGCAAAGGGACTTCATATGGAGACAAAAGGCCCTAGAACGTGACAAGACCAATCATATAACGAAGACATGTTGTATGGTTGAGATGAGGTAAGGGTCAGGATTAGCGTTAGTCCAGCAGTAGTTATGGTTTAAGTACGTCTACAGGAAATGAATCAAAGTCAATATAATGTCCTCTTAAGACATGGAAACCTGTGTGTTGTCTTACCTGCCTTTACATAACCAGTGACTCCTCCAGCCGACACTAGAACAGCATAACAGAAGCCAATCCAGTCCACAGCCATGACCAGAACCGAGCTGGAGACTGTGTCTGTCAGTAAAAAGTGAAGAAAAACTGTATAAAACGAAGGTTTTTATCATGAACGACAGGTTATGTAAAAAAACAAATAAGGTTAACACTTACCAGATAAGACAGAGGCTCCGGTGAGAGAGAAAAGTGTTTAAATAAACCGAAACACTCTGTTCACAGCTTTTCCTCTTCTTCCAACTGATTCTTCTTCTTCTTCGTTATTGACAATTGGTAACAAAATCCGTGGTGCATTACCGCCACCATCTGGTAAGGATGAGGAAGACTGGCATATATGGTATTAAATTACAAAAAAAATAGATAAACTAAAAGTATCCTATATTTTTCTTTCCAATACTGCAGTAGGATGTGGCTGCACTTTTCAGTTCCGTTGTAGAAAGCATATTATGTCAAACTGTATATTCATTTTCCACTGATTGTGACTTGTCTTCTCATATTTAGGACAGTGTACATCATGTTCAGCTGCATCTTCTTCTGCTTAGTGTCTCATCTTTTCTGTTTTCTTCCCACCATTTCTGCCATCATTCTGAATTACTGCATTAACTTTACTTATTTTTAATCACAACCACATCTGTCGCATAATTTCCTGTTGTATTAATATGGGTTGGAACCCACATGAATGAAAGACATGTAAACTAAACCATTTTTAATGTTACCAATCTCATTTTCCATGACTTTTTCAGTACACACAACAAAGATATTGAATCAAAACAACACTGAATCACCTCCCAGTAGCAAATAACAAATAAAGGCATGTTTGACGTATAAAATGTTTAGATTTACAACATAGTAGATATTAAAAGCTTTTTATTGTCGTCACATTATTTTCCACCGTCCTTTTTCTTTTTTTTGGGCTTACTCTCATCTTCTAGAATGACTTCTTCCATTGTAATGCGAACTCTCTTGGTCTTTGAAAGTTCTTGGGCAAGTTCTGTGGACAGACGAAAGCAGATGTTGGGTGTTTGTGAGAAAGAAAAAAAAATGATACCTTTAAACTTTCCAATTTATTTGAGGGCAGTAAAATATTGTCATTAGCTTGAAGATTCCCTCCGTGCAGTGTCAACATTCTGGACTGTGTACTGCACACATTATTTTCTAGTTTCTTTTTCATGACACAATAGTATAGCAGGGTGGCTCCATATCACTTCTTCCTGTTCCATACAATAATTATGTACCTCGGTTGACATCAAATTCAAGGACTTTCCAGGACCAATTCCCTCAAATTCAGGGACCAGTGTCTACACAGCTTAAGATGGGAGGACAAGAGCCGCTTCTCCCATGGCGTACACTTTTATTGATTTTCAGCACGCTCTGTATCCAGCGAAATTGTTGTTTTGGGGAAATAATTTACCTGCTTCTAAATAAGCCTGCTGTTTAGACAGGAACAAAGAGGCACAGGGCAGAAAAACCAATGAAACTCTGTTTTTGAGTACTTGTTTTGAGTGGCTTCACCTCACAACCCCAGGTGTACCCACAAATTTCAGTGTGAAAGAGGGTTTAGTGTTTGCAGGATGTCACCTTCAGATGTTGTGGCCTGAGCTGCTGGTTCCTCAGTGATCTGCTGCACTGATGAAGGTTTCCACACAGCAAGGCACGTCAGTCTGGCTGTTGTGTTCACTTCGCCAAGGAGGGTGGGAGGATCCAGCTCCTGTTGGACATCACATTACATTTAGCAGCTCAACAGTCTGATTTCTTTTTCTTATATGTTATTCTTTTACATACATGTGTATGTAAATACTTACATTACTTATTCTTGCTGCTAAACAACTTGTATTAGACTGGTTTGTTAAGTCAGTGATGTTTAGTATGTCAACAAAATACTGCCGTTACAAATGTAGATGTTTTACAGAATGTGACTGAAACTGCAATTTAAAAAATGGCTTCTACTTGTAAGAGAAGGAAACAACAATAGAGACATGCCTCTTTAAGATGGAGTTTCCACATTTTGATGAATCCGTCATTTGAAGCCGTCACGACCACACAGTAATCCTCCATATCAAAACTGTCAACGGCTTTCACCCTGAAGACACACAACAAGTTTTCATTTTCATGTTAAAAATAAGGTCCAAAAAGAAGTAACAAATACAATTAAACACACACAGAAAAAGAAATTACCTGGTTTCATGAGCCTTGAACTCACACACCGATTTCTCTTTTCCCAGTTCATATAACCTCAAAATTTCATCGTCTCCTGCAACAGCCAGGATGGAGTTCTGAAAAACAACATTCATTGCGGTCATCTTTTGGTGAGATTAAAAGGCAAACACCAATAATCGCAGCCATGGCCATCCCTGTGTCTGTTAATGTCAAAGAATCAGAGTACCAGTCAGAAAACTTACATTTAAGAACTTAATTGACGAGATTCTTTTGGGGTTTGTGATTGTTCCAGTCACGGAGGCTGTCTCCAGGTCATAGATGTTCATCGTGTCATCTACCACCACCACATATTTAGTCCCATCTGGAGACCATCGCACAATATGTGCATCTGTGTGGGGGAGGGGAATTATGGTCACTTCAAAAACAAAAAATATCTCAGTAAAACAGTCAGTTTTTTAAATTAACAATTGAACTTACTCTGTTTAATGTTTTTGATGAACGCTGATCTTCCATTAGTCAGATTCCATGTTCTAGAAGAACAAAAAATAACAACAAAGAAGTCACTTCTGATCCTCTGTTCCCCGGAACAGGTGCTGCAGTGCTGTGGATTTTACCTGAGAGTCTTATCTGTCCCAACTGAAAGTGCAAGTTTCCCAGATGGATGGACGGACAGCGACGTGACGTGTCCTCTGTAGAAAACGAGAGGATGAAACTTGTTACTCTGACTCATCCAAACTAATACAAACTATAAAGCACAAACATCTTGGTGCTTCTGCTGAAACTGTGTGTGCACATACTTGTGAGCTTTGATGGACTTCATACACTCCCACTTCTTCGTGCTCCACACACACAGCAGTCCATCCTCTCCTCCACTCAGCAAATGAGACGTCCCATAAAACTCCAGGCAGGTGATGGTGCCTGTGCAATTACAGGGTAGATTGAGGCACATGTTTGTAAGGAAAATTACTGGATTAATCACTGTTAAACAGACGCAAAAGGAGCAAGACTTTGTTAAAGACACAGGTAGCTTTCTTTTCATCATAAACAACCCTGAGCAAAAAACATGATAGATGCCAGGTGAACATTATTCGTTTCAGTTTTTTCCATAAGGAATAACACAAATTCTGTTATGCTATGACATAGTAGTAATTTTTCTGCAAAAATCCCATGGCAAAAACACTAACATCGTGAAAGCACAATTTACAGGAGGTCAGTGACGTCATTCTCCATTAATGTTAATTCATAAGGCAACTTTCAGCCTACAAGTTGTTTTATTTATTCGATTTGAGAAAGGTTATTTTTTTATTCCGACAGCAAAAAAAATGAAGACCATGAAGCATTTTAGATAAAGCACTGGTATATACAATGGGTTATATTATATGGGTTATTATACAATTTCTGTCACAGTTGAGAAAATATATCTTAACTCCTTTCAGACCTGTACTGTTAACCAAAGACTCTTCGGAGGGGCTGAACACGAAAACCTAATGTTGAAAAGAAATTACTCTACATTATGGATCATTTTACTTTTTTTTAAAACTTCACAGTTTGATGGCGTAGCTATTGCAAATTCAGAGTTTCTCCTATTCACACATTAAACACTGGAGTAAAGAATTATGGCATAAAGACTACATAATTCTAGGTATTAAATTCTGTGAGGACAGAACATAAAGAAGTTAATACAAGCGAGCGATACAAGTGTCTTTAAAACACCTGTTACATGTCACAGTAGAAAGAAAAACAAGTATTAGATCCACTCGAGACACTCACCATCATGATGAAGCAAAACGCCATGCTCAATTCTCTTCTTCATGTCATACAGTTGTATGGTCTCATCTTTGCTGCCCGTTACCACAAACCTCTCACTGGCTGCCACAGCTGATATGGAAGCCGTGTGTGCGTGATGAGTGAAGTCTGCTTTGGATATCCACTCCTGTAAAAACAAGACAATCAGAGATGGCAGACTTCAACCCCATTCACGCAACAAGCCTATGTCGGCCTCTGTTGGTCAAATTGGCAAGTGCGGAAACACAAACAGACACACACAGCCACTAAAAACAATACTTCAAGTCAAGTAACAACAACAAACATTCGAGGTCTAGGAAACAATAGTTATATGCTAAAATTGGGGAAAAAACTATTAGGTGGTTTCTGAATTGGACATTTTGAAGTACACACTGCATACCATTCACCTTAAACTATACATTCTGCTTTGTATCGGACTCATGTTTTTACTGTATTTTTATTAGTATGCATTGCATTAATCTTTATTTATTTTACGTTTGTGGAC
The DNA here is from genome assembly GCF_958295425.1 of Solea solea. Lineage (NCBI taxonomy): Eukaryota > Metazoa > Chordata > Actinopteri > Pleuronectiformes > Soleidae > Solea > Solea solea. The sequence goes on along the minus strand of NC_081134.1, from coordinate 4,679,392 downwards.
ACTGCTGACATATGTAAACTTCTCTTGGTGATGAATAAAGTATACATCTATCCAAATGCGTCACAAATAGACTTTTCCATCACGATTTAAGACACTATTAAACATTTTGGACAAACAGTTACAAACATTACTCCAAAACAACACACTTAAACTTACTTCTTCATCCGTTTTCACTCGGTAACCAAACGCGACCTGCTCGTAGCTTCCAGCTACCAGCTCCACTACAGCTGCCATGCTGCTACTTCAGCTAGCCACTTAGCTTTCTTCAAACGTCGATTGTTTGTGGATAAAGTTGACGCTTGGTCGAAGTGACACCAAGCACAGGTTCAAAATGAGACCTACGCGAAAACTTCACATGAAAATAACATGTAATAACGTAAACATAGGGAAAGGGCTTCTTTATAAAGACCTTCCCACATGCTTTTACTGAAAATCCAAAACAACGTGTGCACCTGCTGCGCGCGCACACGATTCGATACGAGACTTCCGAAACAAAATGGGTTTTCAAAATAAAAGCATTGATTTTACGTCACAATTGCATAATGTACAACTTTTCGTGTGCGCCGCGGTAAATCATGTGAATAAAACACTTCTTTACAATGAATATTCTCAGACTACATTTAACATGTAATGTACATAATTTAGAGCAATGTGGGCGTTGAGTTGCTGGCAGCGTTGTAATGTAACGAAGTACAAATAGTTCACTGCAGTTAAGTACAAAATTCACGTATCTGTACTTTACTTTGGTTATATTCCTAGCAACTTTCTAAATAAATTGTGTACTTTTACTCCACAAATTATATTTCCTCTAACTATCTTTGTTACTCGTTACTACCAAATAAAATCAGAAGAAGAAGAGTTGGTAAGGGTCTGTATTTATATAGATCTAGTCATTCACACACACTGCAACATGGGGTTAAGTGTCTATCTCACAGTCACAGTCAGCCCTTGTACTGTGACAGGAGGCGGGGCGTGGTCAGGGGGCGGCGCGTTGACGTTTTTCCTGCCTTGTAATTGGCTGTTTCCCCTAGAAAGTTGATGAGTGAGGCCTCAGATAACTGTCATATGTCGTTTGAGAAAAAGAGAAGTCAGAGTAACATACTCCTGGAATCATGGCACGAGGGTGAGTATGCAAGATCAAATAAATTAGATAATTAAGAACAAATTATCTTTAAATAAGTTTTTGTTGTTGATCTTATGCTGTTTGGGACTGGGTGAAATTCTTCTCAACACAATGTCTCTATTCAAGGGAGTGAAATGTGTGATGTAAACATTGACTTCCCTGTAATGTGACACTGATGCTATTTGTTGTTGGTAAATAGTTGAAAAAACGTTTTGGTTTCAATGTTTTGGGGGGGGGGGGGGATTTCATGTTGTTTGGATGCAGCAGAGTCTGTTAGTAATCAGACAGCTACAAAAGAGAACAACATCATCAGCACATAAATTCCTCTAGAACCAGGCAGTAAAACAGTCTGTAGCTGCTCTGTCTTGGGATTTTTTCCACATCTGTGCCCAAGTTAAATTAAGAACAGAGAATTTGTGTCAACTTCCTGTCATCTGGTTCTTTTTTTCACTTTAAACTCTGCTTCTTTTGTATCACAGGAATGGTGCTTCACTTATTGTAATTCCTGAATGTTAATGCAGTTCCCAAAAAAACTATCTACAAGTGTGAGGAGATTGAATCAACCGAAAGATTTAAATTGACCTTTGGACACACTGATCATGGCTTCAGATTATATTCTCTATATTTTATGACTTGACAAACAAACAGTTTTTTACTGCCATTTATTTATGAATAGTAATTTCCAAGAGATATGTTTGGTAAAAGATTCACAACTTGTTTTTGTGTGTTACTTACACAGTCCACGCTGTCGTTGGGAATTACTGTATTTCTATAGAGACTATTTTATTAGATTCTATTTTAGAAATCGTATATAATAACATACTTGGACAGGACAATTAAACAATGTTAATATTGAACCCCTTCAGTAGCAACATAACAAATATTAATTAGCACAAACATACTTTGTAACATATGTTTGGAGACCTTTACCTTAAATGTGCAAAATTATTTGTTGTTTTCTCCTCATAAAGAAGTGAAAAACACACACAATCAACTGGTTTCTGTAACTTCTTTCAGAGTCAAAACATCAATCTTTGATTTAAATCTATGTTGTGATAAATATTAATATTTCTTTTGGGCCTCTCTTCCAGCTGTGATTGTTACTTAGAGTCATGCAGATGTGTTTGTGGTGTGGTGAAGGTGTGGTCACGTAGTTTGGTGGTGGTTTCCCCTCAGGTCAGTTGTCTCTGTTATGTTCAAATAAACCCCTGCAGCAAAACAGCAGCACAACAGGGCGCCCCCAGTGGTTGCACAGGCTCAATACATGACTTAGAACATTATGGCTTCAATAAGTGATTTGGAGCTCCTATGCAGAAACTATAAATTAGTTTTTGGTGTGTATGTATCAACTGCACGTTCATTGATTAATTAAATGGCAGAAATCAATTTACACTGCAACGTTGCTGTTTGTGTTCTGATACTATTCCTCCTTAGCATTAAAATAAAACCAATAAAGTGTAGGGTGAGTTAAGTTTTTCAAGTGATTTGGGGGAAACTGAACCTTAACTTTCATATCATGTTATATAATATTAGTCAAATCCTGAATGTTTTTCCTCATCTCTAGCCCAGAATGTACAAATAAAATAGGATTAATTTTATGTCCACATGAAACATTATTGGTTTTCCTGACACAGAACACAGAAGTGTGAAAGGCCACAAAGATGAGATTAACACGTTCTTGATCGATCAGCACCAGTTAAAACTCTCAACTCATGTTCGTTCTATGCTATTGTCCCACTTTTATTAACAATTAACAATAAAAGAAAAACGTCAACCTGGGAAACATGAAAAGACACAGCCGTCAAACATCCTCTGAAAAACCTCTTATCGCTAACTTATTTTTCTACAGAACAAAAAATTAAATTAAATTATCACTAGGAAACACTGTTTTTATTTAGTCACAGCTTCTACCACTACTTCTTTCACTTTGTCCATTTGTTACTATGATTTTTTTTCCTTCTCAAAGTCGACAGGCTGACCAGGAGCTCACTGAAGTGCTGAACCAACTCTGGCACCTGGATAGCAACCGCCTCACACCAGGGTCTGATTACATCATTTCCCCCCAGGTCAGTAAAACTGCTATCGTTACTTCTGTGGAATGCAAAACGCTCAGTCAACAATAAAGGATGCTATTTGCAAGTCCTGTCTCATCTGCTGAATTTCACAAGATGTTGGAAATAAGGGTTTTATTTCTGCAGATTTATCAGCAGCAGACAAGTCTCACACTGTCGCTGTGTGACATGGAGCATCATTATCATGCAGGAAGCAGCCATTAAAACATGACCTACTGTGGCTGTATAGTGATGCACATGTTCACCAACAATAATCACACTGACTGTGGTTTAGAAACACTGATTGATTGGAATTAAAGAGTCCAGAGCTTTGTCACATCATTAGAGCAGCAGCAGCCTGAGCTGTTAAATCATGGTAAGGTTAATATACATACAGTATACATTCACCTATATACATGTACATAGATATTATATATGCTGCAAATTAGGAATTATTTCTTAACATTTTGTAATGTCTCCAAGAAGGGTAAGTTTTTCTGCCTCTCAGGAGCATAAGTCACAAATTAAATGAAACATCTGGATTACTGAATTTTCTGGTGATGTCTATCTTTCTAAATCAGTGCAGCCAATGCCTGATGTGTGATTATGATCGATTTTGGTTGATATGTTCTGCAGGTTCTGCAGGTGTTTCTTTTTGTGTGACTCCCTGACTTTTTCTCTGACACCAACAATAACAGTTGTTACAGAAATAACCCAACACTGCATTTCCAACAGCCTTTGCAATGACTTCCATCATAAGAACAGTAAACCATTCCTCCTGGTGATGATCCCATAGAGCAGGGGTCTCAAATGACCTGGGGGCCACTGAGTATCTAGTTTTGTCAGTAGAGGGCCAGTCTACTGGCCCTCTACTGACAAAAGTAGAGGGCCTTCCTTTTTTAGAAAAAGATATAGAAATAACAATATTTCTTATGATATTTCACATAATTTCAACATAAAGGTGTTTTGTTTTGCTATGGAATGATAAATAGTTGATCATATAAACACATTTATGATGCAAAATGAATCTGTTAATAAAAAAACATGCAGAAATAACTAATTTTAACTTAATATTAAGTGGTTGGCTGTATTAAATTGATTGGGGGGCTGCATAACCTTCCTTCCTTCCTTCCTACCTTCCTTGGTTGTAGTTATTTTAGGGCTCCAGTATGTTTGCATTGTGCGGGATCAAATTACCATATCCACTCACTTGCTGATGTGTGTGTATGTGTGTGTGTGTTTGTCCAGGGCAGGGCAGGTTACGTGCCTCAGGGAAGCAACTATGCCAAAGACAGAGCCAGGGCTCCGCTCTTCTCATACGTCAACGAAGACAAACTCAAGCATATCGAGACATATGCACGTAAGAAGCAGTTCTTTCTTTCTTTTTTCTTTTTTACACATTAAAATCTTCTCTTCCACACTGTACACAAACACGTTCTTGTCCTCTGTGCGCAGATTTCATCAAATTGCTGGACAACTATGAGATGTCCACTGGTGTGTCAGAGAGGGTCACTTCAGAGGAGCTGCAGGAGACAAAGCTGTTCATCAACGCCATCATGGAGACAGACGTCATGAAGGTGCTTTAGAATCTGTGTAAAGAAACATGTCACACAAACATTTAGAGATACTTGTATTTATTAATAAAGCTATTTTTTCATCCACGTTGCATTAGAATCTCATTCATGTCACTTTGAATGTGAATATTCAGGGATTTTTTTTCACCTGGCCTCCTACTTAGTACTCTCAAAGTCTTGTAGAAGAGGTCCAGTAGATCAGATTAGCCAGCAGCAGTTACTGCAGTGTAATATTACATTACATTGCATTACATGTCATTTAGCAGACGCTTTTATCCAAAGCTATGGGGAAACCTAACTATCATTATGCTGTATTTGCACTATTCTGTCTTCTTTACAGTGTGCTCACAAGTATCTGGTGAGGAAGGGCCAGTCACCATCAGAACGTTCACATTTCAAACGGCAGCTGTATGACATCTGGTTCCGCCTCTACCATCGGGACAGAAGTGGAGGGTATGTTTCAGCACAATGGGATGAAACATGTTCTCAGCCTCCATTTTCTGACATATAAAATGTATGAAGAGGAGAAACTTTAAAAACATGCTTTGAAATGTTCATTTTGTCTTTGTCGCCTCAAGCGCAGTTGCCATTATACTGGAGCTTTTAAGTCCATTTTTTTGGAGTTATGTTAAATTGTTATCACAATATTCCTATTAAACTATTAATAGGGTAACTATATATTAGAGGTCAGTATCAAGGGTCTCCAAGGTCAAAATGGGACTTTCATATTAGAAATGAATTTAATTGGATTGTTGATTTGTCACACAGCCGACCTAATCTTCACTTAGCATGTCTTATCTTAGCATATGTTTCATATTAATGAAAAGAGAAGCACATAGTTTCACCTGGAACACAGCTAAGAGAAAACAGAGGATAAGAGAAGGAAAAAAAAAAACTTTGGACTAATGAGAAATTAATCTTTCAACAAAGTGATTTTTCTCCTTCATTTTAGTGAAGACTCTTGTGGATTTGAACATGTGTTTGTTGGAGAAACCAAATACGGCCAGGAGATCATGGGTCTGCACAACTGGGTCCAGTTTTACCTGCAGGAAAAACACGACCATGTTGACTACAAAGGCTACAAAGCAAGAGACAACAAAAATACAGTAAGAGCACATGCAGACTGTGTATATAATCATTTTTCTCCCTTAATTACATTTTATTAATATCCTTATTTACAGCCTGATGAAGACGACCATGTCCTGAACCTACAGTTCAGCTGGAAGGGCTTAGTGAAACCGGTTGGCGGCTCGTTCATTGGTGTCAGTCCAGAGTTCGAGGTTGCTCTCTTCACCATCGTCTTCCTCATGTCCACTGAGAAGATGACGTCTGTGGTGGTGAAAGTGGACGAGTACGTGCTGGAGCTGGTCGTGTATCGACACGGCCAATCCATCGGCACATCTTTCCCTAAACTGCTCAGCAGCAACCACCGGGATTTGTAATAGTTCAGTTTACATTTTTGTTAATCTCTGAATTGATTTCTCATTGCACTATAATCTCAAAACAAAACTGGATTACATGTTCTTTGCACTAAACATCAGGCTTTACATATTTCTAACAAGCTGTAGCCTATAATCCCTGTTCTGGACTTTTATATCATGGAAGGAATGTAACTTTTTATTCAACAAACTATTATGTATTCTTATATACTACTGTATAATAAAATATCTGTGTTTACAATCTAGTGTTGACATGTTTATTCTCCTGCCTGAAATCTTAATTAACAGCTTATAGAGATTTAAAACGAGGACAACATATTAAGACTCTTTTTAATGCCATCATTTGGTGGGGTTTTTTGCCCTATTTTTGGTCTGTCAGGTAGACCTCACAGGAAGCAGTAGTGCTGATGAAACAAAACTGAAAGTATAATTCATAAATACTAACAAAAAAGAAACTGGAAATACAAAAGATAGTTTTGTAGTGACCTGGTTTAAGAGGTCACAACAAAAAAAGGTAGACCACACAATTTTTAATAATAAAAGAAAAGTTTCTAATTCAAATGACCTAATTCAAAACTAGAATGTGTATTTCCCTAGAAAATGCAACAGTTCTCTTGCTGTTGCCTTTGATCTGTTTGTTTTCTGTCTTGCCTTCTTTGATCTGCCCAGGAAAGTTGCAGAAACTTTGATGTGTGATTTTTTAAACCCATCTGAAAAGTTATTGCTCCAACACTTCATTGTTGTGCTTTTTTAATTATGAAAGTAGGAAGAAAGTAAATGTGACTGGTCTATCACTCCATCTTTCCTAACAAGCACAAAACATTTACTCTGAGTACTTTTACTACTGCTACTTTATTTTTGCTGATGTGTAGTAAGTATAAATTTAAGTTGCGAGAAAGCTTTAACGGTCCAGGTTGTTTGGACTAAACTGTTCCTCAGGGACATTAAAGAAGAGTATTCTATATAACTATAACTATATTATATTATGTTATGTTATGTTATATTATATTGTATTATATTCAACCCTTCTATACTGTTCTATTCTGGTCAACTCTATTATATTCTATTGTATTCTATTCTGTCAACTCCAATACTCCATACACTACAGAGTAGTGTACAGTAGTGTTACACAGTAATGTTGACAGTGGTGTTACACAGCGCTACACAGTAGTGTTACACAGTAGTATTATAGTGTTACACACAGTGTTAGACAGTAGTGTTACGCAGTGGTGTTACACAGCATTACAAAATGTTACACAGTGTTACACAGTAATATTTCAGTGTTAGACAGTAGTGTTACATAGTGGTGTTACACAGTGTTTACAAAATGTTACACAGTGTTACACAGTAGTATTACAGTGTTAGAAAGTAGTGTTATGTAGTGGTGTTACACAGCATTACAAAATGTTACACAGTGTTACGCAGTAGTATTACAGAGTTAGACAGTAGTGTTACATAGTGGTGTTACACAGCGTTACAAAATGTTACACAGTAGTATTACAGTGTTAGACAGTAGTGTTACATAGTGGTGTTACACAGCGTTACAAAATGTTACACAGTAGTATTACAGTGTTAGACAGTAGTGTTACATAGTGGTGTTACACAGCGTTACAACATGTTACACAGTGTTACACAGAAGTATTACAGTGTTAGAGAGTAGTGTTACACAGTCGTGTTACACAGTCGTGCTGTGCCTGACAGTCATAGCTCTGAGAAAAATCAACCGTGGTCAAATGAGGTTGGGACGCTCCCTGGCTCTGCGCATGCGCAGGGCAACATTTATTACTATGTCAATCTCAAGCCGCAGACATGAGACAATTGTTGTGAAAACTCTTCGGTGAAGTGTCGATCGAGCAGGTAAACACAGGCATTCACACGAACAGACACACGGAATTCTCCGCGACGGAAACAGACGACTTCCGGTGCACAAATTAACTTTTTAACGGTCATACTCTCGCAGCATGGCTAGCTAACGGCTAACAGTCGAGTTGTCAGATCGTTGTCAGTGTGTGTGTGTGTGTGTGTGTGCCACCTGACAACCGCTCACATGATTCTAACTACAGCTACTGCTAACAACGGCAACCAGCTTTTAATGGACGTGTTCGTGTTTTAGGCGTCGTTTGGCTCACTGGAGAGTCGCCGAGGGGCTTGTTAAGCAACCAACCAACCACCACCACCATCATCGTCATCATCATCAACAACAACAACATGTTTGGTAAAAAGAAGAGAGCTCCACAGCCCAGACGCCAGGGCGCTGCTGCTGCCATGCAGGTAGAACAGCTGTTTACTAATGTTTGAAATCAACAAACATCTATCTGCTTGTGTTAGCTGTTGACTTCTCACCCTTTCTTTACTTTTGAGCTATAACATAACCTTCATTACATTTAGCCCCACTCAGGTAAAAGCACAGGCAGTAAACTGTTATTATTACAGATGTATGTAAAATATCATATTCACCTGTCCCTGGGTAGACGGTGAGCATGTTACTTGCATACAAGATAAAGCACCTACAATCCACAAACCTTTACTAAGAACACCAGAAAAAGATTTCCACCAACATTTAATTGTTTCCTTTTTTGGGCCATAACCTACATAACCAGAAAATTTAATCAAAATCTGTTTATTTTATCACTGGTTATTTAACAAGGACAACAGAAAATACAGATATTATACAGATTTATGTGAAATATCATATTCACCTGTTGTCCCTGGGCAGAGAGTGAGATCATCAGTGATCTTCAGGTTACTTTAATAAACAGATAAAGCACCTTAAATCCTTCACCAAGACCGCTCACTTTCTGTATCCAGATAGATCACCAGCAAAATGGAATTGCTTCCTTATTTGGGTCATAACTTGCATCACCAGAAAATGTAATCAAAATCCTTTGTTTACTTTTTGTAAGTAAGTAGTAGGTAAACTTTATTTCTATAGCCCTTTTCACAGATAAAAAAAAAAGTGCTTTAACAATTAAAGTGCAGATTGGCATAAGACAGGATGAGTGCAATTAAATAACACAACGATTAAAATACCTCGCATAAAAACATACCATTAAAATGATTAAAAAACAAGCCACCGGACAATTCAAAAAGCTGGTCAGCTGAATCAGTCAGACGCAGAGACACAAACGAGAAGCGGTTTAATATCGCGTATGGGGTAAAAAGGTCACACATGTATTGTGGACCTTGTCCATCAATTGCTCTAAAAGGCAAAACAATTTTTTTTTTTTTTTTAAATCAATAGGAAATTTGACTGATAGCCAACGTAGCGAGAGAACCATCAGGTATTGTCATTTTTTTCATTTCAACATTCAACATTAATTGTCCCAAAATTCCCCCAAAAGAAAAGAAACTAATGGAGAACAACAAATGGAAAAAAATCCAACTGAAATAATTTACAGTTGGAATTTCTTTTGCAGTTTTTCTTGATTTTTGTCACCATGGTTACTTGAAATACTTAAAAATAGCCATAGTAGTACGACATTCCTGGCCAAACTGCATTTTTCATGTATCATGTTTCATGTTCACAAACCTGCGGGATGGGTTTTGCATGAAAATTCTGGCTAAAGAGGAAGAAGCAGTCGAAGCCCGAGCAACATTATGAGTGATTTCTTTGACCTTTGATCCCAGCAGGCACAATTTTAAAGAAATAACAATTTTTTTATGGACAGTATATACACACACAGATTATAGTTTTCTAAAGTAAATTATGATTTCCTCGAGAATGCAGCGGCCTCCTTTTTCCGCTGCCATTTTCATGTGTGGGTGTTCATTGTCTTTATCTTTGTGTGCATCTATTTTGTTGTGTTTTGTTTGCATCCCTTTGCATCTTGTCATAGAGGAACCTTGTTTCCTTTCCCTCCCGTTCTTTTACCATGTTTGTTTGCGGTATGGGTGTTCAAGGGCCAGGATTTGTTTTATTTTATTTTGTTTTATTTTAATTTTTTCTTAAATATGCGTTTATTTCAGTCTAATGTTCTTTTGCATATTTTTGTAACAAGTCAGTGACCTGATGCTTTTCTTGTTCAGCCAGTTTTGTAAACTCGTAATTTGGTGGTGCAATTCTTTAGGAAAAATGTGGCTTTTCTTTTAGAAAGATATATATTTAATATCAGGCTTTCTTTTTTTATAGGAAATGTGGTGCAGTAAAAGTACTTGATAGTTGAGGAGGAGGGGGGAAGTGAAGTTGATGTTGTGCTCTCTGGTTTCAGTTTGGTCTGTTTGTCGACCCTGATGAGATGATGATGGGAATGCAGGAGGACAATCTGAATGACTCAGACCTGGAGGATGAACTTGCTTCTATCACTGGAAGTAAAGCTGTCAGAGAGAAAGCCAAACAGAGGGGCAAGAGTGAGTACACGGGCTATGGTTTATAGTCTTAAACCACTTATTTCTACACTTATTATTTTTTTAATTTTAATGTTTAGACTAATATTTGCATAAATGGTGAGATTTTCACTGAGGCCATGGCCACAAACTGTGTTATAGCTTGCCATAAATTATTATTATAAGAAGAAGACATACATACTGCTGTGGATACTTTGCTCCTGGACAGGGAAGCAGTACAGTGAGGCAAACGGCGAAATCAAACTTTCCCCACTCTTCAGTTGAGCCTGCAGAGTTTTATGAAAGGATGACTCAAGGTCCATATTCAAGCAGATGTCTCGCTTTACTAGCGTGGCTGTTGTGCTTCCGCCTTTCCTCTGTGAGTTTATTAGTTAGTAAGTTAGGTAGTTAGTTAGTTAGTTGGTGTGCAGCATGGGGATGGAAACACAATACTGCTATACTGAGAAACAGAGAGAGATGTGTGGAGCTTAATCAGCATTGTGTGAACTCCTGTTACAAACATTTATTTGTATTTAAAAGTGACGCATAACTAGCTGTTGATGTCACACGTTTAACTCAGTTGAATAAACTAATTAACTAACTAATGTGTCTTTGTGTTGTAGGCACTTTGCCAATGGAAGACATCGCAAAAATGGCCGATGAGTGTATGAGGGACGTGGACGATGAAGATGACGAAAATGTGGAAGACGATGAAGATCTTTTGGTTCGTGTCAAGTAGTCTTTTAAGCCAGTCGCATGTTTTGATGCAGAGTAGACATCCAACAAATATCCACTATGTTAATCTGAGGAGTCTGGATGGTTCAAATCACAGCAAATCAGGTATATTACACAGTTGACGCCTGTGCAGGGATGTTTCCCACTGTCTTGGTCATGTTGATCACATCCTTTAATTCTTGGTGTTAGTCCTATGAGCAAACACAGCAGTCATTTTCAAAAATTCCATAAACTGCTGCTGATTTATTGTTTTGGTCTTATTTTCATTTGCACATAATTTGTCAAACAACTACAGGTTTTTACCAAACCTGACAACGGAAAGCGGTCTCACGTGTTCTCTGAACCTCAGCCGCTAATATGATCAATCAGAAGATGGCTGTTGATCAGATGCTGTATTTTCCCTCATCAGGCAGAGCTACAGGAAGTGGTGGGTGAGGGCGAAGCTGAGGATGACGTAACTGTTTCCTCCACAACTCCTGCCACTGTCAACATTTCCAAAGATGAAACACCAGTGTCGCCACCGCCTCAGGTACAACACACATTTTCTTGTGTAACTACCTCAAAACAACCGTGTACCTCGTGTAATCGTGTAGACTGTGACTTTTGAAATAGTTAGACTTGAGATATTTATTTACTATTGCTGGTAAACTTGTGTATTCTCGTAATTCTCGCGTTTCCATCTTCAGAAAAAGTTCTGAACACCTGACAACTATTTTAAAAAAGTGATCAAAAATAAAACATGGATGTGCAGGAGCTGGTGTTCGAACTGTTTTTCTGTGACAAATATGTTCATTTGTCAACCCACAGTTTTACACGTTGAGTCATTCCTTACCCTCACATCGATGTTTAATATGTCGTCAAACACGTGTTTATAGTATCTTCCGTTTGTTGCGGTGCCACAGCAGGAAGCAAAGGTCTCCTCAGCGGCCCCCGGCAGCCTACAGCACACCCTAGAGGAGAGGATGGCCATGTACAAGACGGCCTTACAGAACGCCAAGAGTGCAGGGGAGGCTTCTAAAGCCAGGAGGTTCGACCGTGGTTTGAAGGTGTGTGAGAATACTGCCTGATGAGAAGATACAGTCATATGTTTTTTAATAATTTGTTTTGTTTTTACACCAAGCTATTGTTGTGGTAAATTGAGTTGTGTCTCCCTGGATTCTCTTGGGATTTTCCTCATTAAAATGAATTCCCAAATCCTTTGTCATTATATAAGATGTGTACATAATTTTGCATCAAGCTAACTGTTGAAGTTTGTGTCTACAGACACTGGCGTCCATGTTAACTGACCTGAAAAAGGGAAGGTCTGTGAGCGAGGCAGAGATCCCGCCTCCTGTTGCCACTGGAGCCCCCAGCACTGCTTCTCGTCCCACTGTCCCCGCACGACCTGCTCCCCCTGTGCCCTCTCACCCCGAATCCACTCCATCAGATCAGCAGGAGGAGCCTGAGGCCACAGCGCCACCTCCTGGCGTGCCAGAGATCATCACACCCACCACTGAAGAGGAGCAGTCGTCCTCCACCGCCACGCCTCACCTGAGCTGCGTCCCCTCTCCAGAGGAGCAGCCAGAGGAACCTGCTCTCCTGCTGCAGACCAGTCACACAGATGGTCAGTTTGTCCTGGAATAGACATTTATATTAGTCATATTAGATAAGGTTTGATTTGGTTAGTTATATGACTATTAATGACAAATTCAGTCAACACAAACACTTTGTTTCATACTCTGACACTGCCGTAGAAATTAAAACACTGCCAATGGGAATTCCTGAACTCTTTTATATGCAATATCTTAAATTTAATATGTTTTACTATCAATTTTTATTTTTAGTTTTCATCTTTTATCTTAGAGGCAGATACAGCATATTTAAAAAAGAGGGTGGGGCTGCTGAATATTTTATGAATGTGGCCTTTTACTGAGCCAATTGCTGAGTGTCTGTCGTCCATGGAATCTGCAGCGAACGAGGCGACAAAGGCGATGCTTTTGGAGAGGCAGAAAGAATACAAGATGGCAGCTCTGAAAGCCAAGAGAGAGGGAGACGTGGAGCAAGCGAAACTTTTCTTCAGGACCAGTAAGGTGAGTGATCTCGGATTACAGACCTCAGTGATTTGTTTAAATTTAAGACACTGTGTCTTTCCCTGTGCAGACATTTACACCAGCACTGTTGTGATTTGTGGACGGATTAGTTGTTGGTCTTGAAAAGTTTTTAATTTAATTTAATTTAATTTAATTTAATTTAATTTAATTTAATTTAATTTAATTTAATTTAATTTAATTTAATTTATATGAAAAGACATTAACAAAAACTTTTTGTACATTTCTCATAAGTATTTTTTCCTTCTAATGGAATTTTATGTTGCTTATCTGGTTGTAAGCATATTTAAATTATCGCTAGGAGTTGTCCTACACTGACAAAAATGTGTTAGATATAGCGATAAATAATTACCAAATTCATTTTACCACACTATCATCGGGCCAGTGTGAAACTTGTTAATTAACGGTATAATTAAAAGTCTGCACATCAGCTTTGTGGACCTGAGATAAATTATAAATTTAAAAAAACAGTCTTCGATTGGGTTAAGTTTCTGACAGATTATTATTTGTGTGATCTCTTGTTGTGGGTGTGTCACTGCAGACTATGAGTGCAGGGTTTTCCTCTCACAGTATGTGAAACTTCCCAACAATTTGGATGCTGACAAAGACCATCATTATGTTTGACACCGTTGGTATTTTTTTTTTTTTCTTCCTATATTTCTGTGCAGAAATTCGATCCAGTTATTGAGGCACTGGAGAAAGGACAAGAAGTGGACCTGAGTGGCATTCCACCTCCTCCAGGCCAGCGTGAGGAAACCTTCTATACATTCTTTACATTTTAGCATCAGGTTTAAATCGCTTTAAATATGCATTTTTTAGAAGTTGGGCACTAATGTTGGCATGGGACTATTCAAACATCTCACATTGGGATTACTCTGACCAAAATAATTGCAATTCACGATATTGCGACGACTGAAAAATATAATTTATGTTTGATGTTTAAACTTAAACAGGCGTAGCCTTCTGTCAGCACATAGGGTGGTCAGAAACATCACACACAGGATACATATCTTTTTAGTGAGAAATAATACATTTAATATCTTAATAAGTCATGAGGAAAGATGCAGTTTCCCCTTGTGGCACATAAAAAAATCAAAAAACACAAAATAATAAATCACAAGGACTGTAGACGGGATTTTTAAGTCACTCATGTAAAATATAAATGTTTTTCTCCATTCAGAATTTAAATCCACCAAGATTAAATTACTGTAAGTCCTCTTTATCACGATATGCAATAATGTCCTGTATCGTCCCATCACTACACTAATGTAATTTAAAACTAAACAGCATGTCTATCTCTGTTGTATGGACTTACCATTACAATTGGAAGGGCAACAAAAAAACACTGAACAAGCAGAACAACAACTCATCACATTCAAAAAGTGTTATATTTTAACCCAACGCATTTTTACTGTTCTGATGTTTGTTTGTTTTTTATCTGCAGTATCTGTTTCTGTCTAACACGCTTCATCTCCTGTTATTGTGGTGTAGTTTCAGACGCAAGCTCTGCCCCACTGACAGAACCTTCCTCTGCTGAAAACACACAGGCCACGCAGCCCCCTGCAGCTCCAGGTGTTATTATTTCAACACTTTTTCATCAAGTCTATTTTAAGTTTCTAAGTCATCTTTAGTTTTATGATTAGAGGTGACTTTTGTGTGAGCATGTCTAAAGAACAGAGGATTGGAGAGAAACTCCACTGTTGTAATTTTGTGTTCTCAGCCACTATTTTCTCACATATTTTAAGTGTGAATAGGAGAAACTCTGCATTTGCTTTAGACACAGTTGAGCTTTTTTTGGTGAAATCTCTTTATTGAGAAACTATAAAACAATCTTACCTTTTTGTCATGTCTCAGCCCCTGCAGCGTCATCGGTTCCTGTGGCTCCCAAAGACGTGCTGGAGGCCCTTGAGCAGAGACTAGCCAAGTATGTGGAGGCATCTGCTCAAGCCAAAGCCAGTGGAAATGACCGCAAGGCACGAATGCATGACCGCATTGCTAAGGTACGCTGACCTCACACTCTCCCGTTGATGTCCTGTTAGAGAATCAAAATTTGATTTGTTTAATCATAAGTGTAAAATATTAGATACAAATGACCATTATTTGATATCTATGAAACTAAAGATATACCATCATTCCCAACTTCAAAGCTCTGTACTGCTCTGGGCGAAAATCCAACAACAAATCACGTCCCCAAATACTATGTTGCATCCTAATGTAAGGGAAACTGTGTTGTGAATAAATATTGTAGTTATAATTGTGTGAAATCATTTCACATCTCTGTTGCTGCAGCAATACCAGAGTGCCATCCGAGCTCATAAAGCAGGAAAACCAGTCGACTTTGACGAGCTGCCAGTTCCTCCAGGTGAACTTATTTTTTCCGTGTGTCAAAATAATTGCAGCTCTGTGAAATTAGATAGGGGTTTAATTTATCGTCTGTCAAGACATGAAGCAAAAATAAATGTATTTAAAGCATTTCACTGTTAATCAGAAAAGGTATTTTGGTTTCTTTTCTTTCTTTCTTTATTACAGGTTTTCCTCCATTGCCAGGTCAGAAAGCAACAGGAGCTGAGCAGGGGATTATTGCTGCTCTGGAGGCAGCCAGTAAGCTCACTTCTACCGATGTTGCTGAAGCACCAGATGAAGACGATGAAGAGAAAGAGGAGGTGAGTGTTTCCAGGAAATTATCTTTTTTTTTTTTTATTTGTTATATTTTTGTGTTGACAGAGTATTTTGTGTCTTTCTTTGTTTTGTTTTTTTTGTCAAAGCCTGCTGCTGTTCCAGAGGAGCCAAAGAAAACCACGTTAGACGTCTCCACTGCAGGTCAAAGACGGAAAAGGACTCCTTCACCTTCACCTGACAGATCAACTCACAGGGAAGGACTTTCCCCAACAGGTTTGTTTCAAAAGTAAAGCTTTCTGATTAAAGCCGTGTCAGTTAATCAGTAATAAATGTTGTATTTGTTGCTGTTAAGGCTGAAGTTGTTAAGACTAAACTAGCACTGTTATCTGTTATCTTCACTGTGTACTCTTTTTTGATATTATCCATATCTAGAGTCCATGTGCAAGTACTTCTAATTATTTAGCAGCATTTTACCTTAAATTTCCTTTAATCTCCTTGTTTTGCCTGCAGCGGTTCAGCAGCTGGAGTTCCTGGAGGGTCGGAAGAAGCAGTACATGAAGGCAGCACTGCAGGCCAAGCAGAAGAACGATTTGGAGCAGGCCAAGACTTTCCTCCGCACAGCCAAGGGCTTCGAACCCATGATCGACGCAGTACGCAGCGGGAAAAGTGTGGACATCAGTACGGTGAGCAGAGAGTGGATTTAATCTATTGTGCAATCATATTAAAATCAGGTCATGGTGGAGGTTTATGCTCAAGTTACGAGCTATAACTGACCTGGCCCGTGTCTGTAGGTGCCGTCGCCCCCTGGTGACGACGAGGAAGACTTCATCCTGGTTCATCACAGGGACGTTCAGCTCTCCGAGAAAGACGAGCAGGTTTACACACAACTGGCCAAGATGCTCAAAGAACAGTACGAGGTAAAATTGCAGGATTAAAGTTGAGAGATTTCTCCGATTGCTGATCACAAACACGTTATTGATATTTATTAAAAGAAAATGTATGTTTTTGCTGAAAAAACTTAGAATTGGAAAGTTGGAAATGTACTTTACAAATATTCAAATATCTAAACATGAGTTATCTGGGCGTGAATTATGGGTTATAATCAGATTAGGCTTCAAATCTGTCCTATACTGATATCAAGGCTGGTTTAAGGTTTAAATTATATGTTTTTGCCTGCTTTCTATTTCTTAATCTGAAATATCTATAATATCATGTGCATACCTGCAATTCTCTTCACACTTCACACACCCAGATTAAATTTCAGTGTGACTTTTTTTTTTTTAGCTTTGATATATATTTCTATTTCTTTTTCTAAAATGTATTCAGAGCCACAGAAATCCTTTGTTTTTCTTGACTAACATGTTCTGGATCTCCTTCGTTTTAGAAATGTATGACTCACTCCAAGCAGTTCACACACCTGGGAAACATCTCTGAAACTACAAAGTAAGTATAATGAACAAAACTCAGTGCCTAAAACAGCACAGTCATGAAAACAACTGTGATGCGTTCACTGACTCCTTCACTATGTTTGTTTGTATTCTCCAGGTTTGAGAAGATGGCGGAGAGCTGTAAGAACAGCCTGGAGGTGCTGAAGCTGGCTCAGACGAGGGGTTTGCCTCCTCCTAAATATCACTTTGAACAGAAGTCGTTCCACACCGTCAGGTAAGCACATTCAGGAAGTCTGACTGACCTTTATTCTCTCAAATAGAAGCAACAAGATTTAACGAGATTTTAAATCAACACAGGAAATACAATATGTCATCACATGGTGTCGCAATTTTAACTATTTTCAAGAGCAGTTCATTCTGATATGTTTTCCTCCTTTCCTTTCTTTCAGGATATTTCCAGAGCTGAGCAGTACTGACATGGTTGTTATAATCGTTAAAGGGATGAATCTTCCTGCACCAAGTGGTAAAATAACATTCAGTCGTCCTCAGCACTCCTCACTTTACAATACTTTGTCAGTCCTGAAAAAAATATTAGTAGTTGGTTTTCTTACTGAAATTTCAAAGGTTAAACTTTTAGTTTTGTAAAGGTTTCTGTGTTTAAATGTCGCCTAGTTTCCGGTTTAAATGATGTAATTTCAACCGAAAGAGTTTGATCAACTTTTTGTTCCCTTAGGAATTCAAACCAACGATCTGGATGCCTACGTCAAGTTTGACTTCCCCTTCCCCAGCTCTGTAAGACAGTTCAAACTGTGCCTGTTTTTGTTTGTGTGTTTGTTTTTCACACACACTGCAGGCTACTGATGCAACATACACTAATAATTGTCTTTTATTTTGTCACCAGGAGCAGGCTCAGAAACACAAAACTGCCGTCATCAAGAACACTAACTCTCCAGGTCAGACACACGGTTACATTTACTTTTTGGAAATGCAGGCTTATGGGGGTTTTGTTGGGATTTATTGCATTTTTTTTTTTGTCAACATTTCTCTACTGTTTCTACTGCGTCACTATTAACCAGAATACAACCAGAGCTTCACGTTGTCAATCAACCGCAACCACCGCGGCTTGAGGAGGATAGTGACTTCTAAAGGCCTCAAGCTGGAGCTGCTGCACAAAGGGTGAGTCACACACAAAGCTGCTCCCTCGTGCTGCACAACTACATTCACACAGACAATGTAAATATGTTACATTGATGTTTAAAGTCTTCCTTAGAAAGTTGAAGATAACTCTGAATTCGCCTGGATTAATGTCCACTCGCGCTGTGTCGGTAGTCATGACATTATAAGAGTCAAATATCCATTCTGTTACACGTGTTGCAGACCGGGGAAAAGTGAGAATGAGTCAAACAGTGGTACTGATGCTACGTATTTGTTGTTGTTGTGCATTTACTTACAGCGGTTTCTTCCGGAGCGACAAACCGATTGGAACGGCCGTGGTGAAGATGGACAAACTAGAGTCACAGAGTGAAATCAGGGAAATCGTAGAGGTGAGTTTAAGGCTTTAAGTCTGAATATTACATACATGTAGAGCTGCAACTAACGATTATTTTCATAATCGATTAATCGGTCGATTATTTTCTCTTTATTTGTTAATCAATTAATCGTTTGGTCCATAAAATATCAGAAAACCTTAAAAAATGTTCATTGGTGTTCGTCAAACCTGGAAATGATGATGTTCTCAAATGTCTTGTTTTGTCCACAAACCAAAATGATTGACTTTTAATAATTTCTTTGTTATCCAGAGCAAAGTAACGGAGAAAATATTCACATTTAAGAAGCTTAAACAATCAGAAATCTTGTTTTAATCATGATAAAAGCTTCAAACCGATTAATCGATTATCAAATTAGTTGTCGATGAATTTAGTAATCGATTAATAATCGATTCATCGATTAATCGTTTCAGCTCTACATACATGTGTTTTTAAGCTCCCATGTGATGGTTTTCCTGTGAACGTAAACTCTCGTCTCAGGTGATGGACGGTCGCAAGGCCACCGGAGGACGTGTTGAAGTGAAGGTGCGACTGCGGGAGCCTCTGAGCGGTCAGGACAAGCAGACGAGCACAGAGCGCTGGCTGGTGATCGACCAGTCACAGGTAGCTCAGTGTTGGCATCTGGATAATTATACTGTTATTGTTTTCATTGTATTTGTATTTTACTTTTTTTTAACTGTGACACATGTGATAATGTATTACAGTGCATCATTTAAAAAACAACAATTTTTTTTTTTACTCTAAGGTTCTTCTTTAGATGATGATACAAGATATACACGCTACAAGGTAATTATTCCCATACATTAATAAATGTCTGTCATTTGTTAATATTGTATTTAATATGGTGTTTTTATACTTATTATAATAAATGTTTTCCTCCTGACAGATTAGGTCTTTGTCTTCTGGATTAAAGGCACTCAATCAAAAACACCCAGAGGAGGAAGAAGACGTGGAGAGGGGAAGGTGTGGACAGTTTGAACCTTCACAGGTCTTTGACCTTTTAAAGCGTTTGCACATTAGACACAGGAGCGCCCTCTCACTGAAGTCAAAGGAACTGCTGCAGGGACGTGAAGCATCAGAGTGATGCAGAGAGAAAAACACTCAACATTTATCCATGAAGGTTTTCTTGCACCCATTAGTGCGCCTCCTGGTGGAAGACAGTTAACGTTGAAGGGGCTCAAGAGTTGAGCTGCCCTACATGAATATAGTTAATATAATATAGAGAAAAGAATGTGTACATATTCCTCATATTACACAGCTCTGGTATCTATGCACTAATACCAAAGTAATCACTGTTGCTGTAAAATCCTGCATATTTGAACTCGCCTCAAGCTGCCAAACCTGCGACTGGAAAGGTTAAAATATGCTGTGGGATAAGAAAATGTCAGGGTTTTTCTTTTTTCTTTCTTTTCTTGTGAAAGTATCAGGCAGATGCAGGTGCGGCACCTCACAAGATATTAAGATACTGAACAAGGTACGGTTATGATTATATTAAAGACCACACTCCCTATTTGGCACCATTCACTTTGATTACGTCGTTTAAACCGTGGTCACTACACTTCACACTTTGACACATTTGTTTACACTCAACAGCACAAATCTGAGACACTTTGGCAAGTGGATAATATTCATTAACAATATCTGTGACATCATTCTTACTCGTCATAACTACAGTTACAGATATCTGTGATTCAGTTTTTACCTAGAGTTGGATATCTCTTAATTCCAGTGTCAGATATCTACGTCATTATTTCTAGTCATAAGATATATTTAATTATCCTCATTTGAAGATATCTAACTTGTCCTTTTTGGATATCTTGAATTAAGTGTTGCATAGTCAGAATGAAGTTGTAGATTTCCGAAACTGGAATTAGAGACATCATTTTCCAAAATGACAAACCCCATACACATGAATTACAAACGTGATGTTTTCCCTAGTAAAAAGTGAATTATGTATATCAGAAACTGTAGTTTTGACTAGTCAAAATGACGTCACAGATATCTGTAACGGTGATTCCAGATCGTCAGACTTGTCTAAAAAACCTTGTCTTACATGTGAGGAGCAGTAGCTTCACATTTCCAGTCCAGAAAACTAAATACTACTTTAACCTTAACAGATATTCACACTTTCATAAGTAAACATCATTGGCTGACTCAAGTTATTTTAATAAAAATTTTTGGGAAATGTCTGTTAAATACTCACCTGTAATCAGAATGCAATTAGCTTAGCTTAGTTTAGCATAAAGCTTTCTCCAGAGTGCCCAACAGCACCACATGCTAATTTAAACAACTTTGATTTCATTGACCCACTATCGCTACAAATTACCATAAACACTATTTTTTCTACGAATATGCTGTGCGGCTACTTCCTTTCAAAACAACTGATGACCTTTTTGAGGAGTTTAAATAAATGATAAATATTATATTTTGGTTTAGTAGTTATTCTTATTTAAAAAAAGAAAGAAAGAAGCATTTTAGAGCTAGCCAGGCTAAGTAATTTATGCTGAGCTAAGCTAAGCTAATAGCCTTCATGTTGACACTACAGTCTGACTCGGGCAGAAAGTAAAATTTCACCTAAGTGTCAAAGTATTTCTTTAAAGTTATTTTCAAAACTATGCATCAGTTCTTCTGTCATGTGGTGTGGTTACAGAATGTTCCAGTTTTTTAAAGGGTCAGTTCACCCAAATTACAAAGAAGAAATATAAAACATTCATTTAAAACAAACCAGTCACGACATCTTTTTTAACTTACTTTTGATGGAAAACTAAAATGTTTTGACTTCAACTGGCATGGTAACCTTTACATCAGCTTAATAATGATTGGTAGTTTTAATTGTTAAGTATGTATAAATTCCAAAACAATTGTTGAATGGACACTAACAGAAGCTACAGCATTTAACCTGATTATTTTGGCCATATCAAGGGGAAACTTTTAAATGTTATGGGTCACAAAACACAGGTGGTGGTGTTATGAGCACCGACAGTGGTTTAATAGTCTTAAAGAAAGCAGATACATCCACAACTTGGATGAAGAATCATATATTTCTCTAGTAGCCTCATTGTTTTCTATTATAAGCCACAAAAAAACAGATTATGTGCCAATTTCTCAGGTTTTTTCCCTCATCAGAGATTAGCTGACAAACACAGCGGAGCAGCTTATAAACTAATATTTCTATCAGCAGTTTTAATTTGTTCGGTTGTCGAGGTTACCGTTGCTCTGCTGCAAAATAAAGCAGCCTCAAGTGAGAAAGTTGTGCGTCGGGGTAGCTGGGTTATTCAGTTGAGTGAACTGACCCTTTAAAGTTTCAACTGAAGCTTTGAAAGAAAAAGAAAAAAAGCCATAAGTGAACGTACTGAGCCGATCACACGACTCCCATTTCCAACGGCTTTACCTCAACTCTGTCTTTCCAAAGTGTGGTCACAACATTTCTGTTTCTCTGAATCTCTGTCACGGACACGTCGCGTGAACTCACTTTTACCAAACATTTTAGTTTCTGTTGAAATATTTCTCTCCTTTTTGAATTCACAAAAAATGCCTCAGTTATAGAAACAAGAATATATTGTTTTAAAATTGTCTCTATCCTGCTTTAAATGGTCTATTAAAATACCTTGTTTTTATTTTTTTCCTTTGAATATGGAAAGTGAATTGTCGACGTTGAACAGAAGAAATTAAATACAAAAAGCACTTATTTCAATTTTCTATAAGTTTTTATTTTACATATACTACAGGATTTTTGTCGCTAACATTTGTAGTGTAAAGAAAGATTTGTACATGTTTTTTGGCTTTTCAAACATTTCTGATGACTGATATTTATTTGGGAAAAAAAAATAGTGAAATAGGATACACAACTGTAAAAATGCAAAGTTGATTTGTTTAACCGCTGTTTTCTAGCTCGTTTCTGTTTGCATGCAGTGTTAGTTTTGGACAGTAACGTCTTACAACTGAATAATACAAAAAAAAGAAAAATGCTACGTTTTCAGTCACACAAATTGCACCTTTTTTTTGGATTAAGGACATATTGCACACGGCAGATGATGCCAAAAACAACAGATGACAGAAAACAGGCAGAATGAAAACATCCTCTTCACTCACACTATTTTTTTAAGAACGTCACACAGCGATTCAGAGACACCAGCGCTGGTTTATTAACCCAGAACTGTTGGACCGTTTGTCCTCGGCTCCACTAACATTTCTCTGCTACAGTTGACATACTTTAAATGGAGTAATAAATGAAAGCAGAACAAATTTAAACATGAAGCGTCGGCTCCTGTGCAGATTTTCGTGTGATTGTCTGGTTCTCACTTTTTTTTCCCCTCTCGTACTGCACTGATGGTTTACATTAGTTCACATTAGGACGATTAAAGACGGACCGTGGGATGTTTTGGTGGCAAGGCGACACAAAAAACACAAACAAAAACACATTTTTGTTGATTTTACAGCAGAAACGGGAGGAATACATTCTTTAGATTAGTTTGTTTTCCAGGTCCATGTTGTTGAGGGAGAACACAGAACAGAGCAGACAGAGGAGCTGCAACACCGTGATCAACCAGGTCTCCAAACGTAGGTTTTGACAAGTCCGGAGCAGGATGACGTCGATTTCAAGGTTCTGTGACGGCGTCAAGTTGCAGACAACTTGAGATGAAATACATTCAGCTTGAAGTCAACTTTGCAGGAACCCTGATCTTCAAAAACACAGAACTTTTTTTCTCTTTCTTGCTGAGAAAACGTCTTCCAGCGCACAGTGGCAGCAGCAGCAGCCATGACACTTGCTTTGATTCTCCTCCTGTAGATGGCTTAGAATCCAGTTCTGCAGCTTTAATACAGTTTTTAATAATATATCTATATATATCTATATATATTTATACATCTTCACCAGCTATTGTCTCTGTATGATTAAAAAGATACCTGGAGAGGGATTTTCCCAACCACTGCTGGACAAACACCAAGCAACTGATGATTTTGAAGTTGAGTGGAGTAAAAATGTTTCCTCCTCTTTTTCTTGATGCACAGACTGTTTGAATTCATCAATAAAGCATTGGAACCTTTTTTTATTGTCTACTTTAGGACAAAAGGAGCTTCTTTTCTTTGACTTCAGAGCAGCTCGTGAAATCTCATTTCACAGCAGAAAAGAGTCTGTGATGCTCACTTCAGTAATACTGTCTTGACAGATGTTAAGAGTTGTAACGGAGGGGGGGGGGGGGGACTGTTCTGCCTGTAAAAATATGTACAAAGAGTCAACGCATTTGTCCATAAAGCAAAGCATCAGGCGTCGAATGAGAAATGCCCGGGAGCCAAGATTTGTTGCATCTCCCCTCGATGGATAGCTGCTGCAGGCACTAAGAACAACAGTTCAAGGAATACAGAAAGAAAATCAAAATCACCACACAGAGGCAGCGTCTCCCTCCTCAGCTCGTCATTTGTCCTCGTTTGTCTTCATAAATATCGAGAAATAGTCCAAACTTTCTCCCAGCGGTCTTCCTTGTAAGAGCGTCCGTGCTACAGAAGCGTCAGGATTCTTCAGGTCACCATGGTAACGATGGGACGGGTCCGCCCAAATACACACACACCTGCTGCTAAGTGTGTCCCACATCTTGAAATTGGACACACATACCCACAGTACACTAATACTGCTGTGACACTGTTTTCAGGGTCTGCGTTTACTACACTAATACTTCAATGAATACTTTGATTTGTTTCTCTATGGATGAACTCTACATTAAAGTTTTTATTATTGTAGCAACATGGCTTTTATAGAATGTTAATTTGATTGACGCGACGTTCGTCTGATAAAGCAAATCTGAACATTTACCCACCTTTCTCTTGGCAGCCATGTTGATGTCGCAGTAAAAAAAAAAATAAGCACAGGTGTAAATAATCAACGCTGAACAGAGTCATCGTTAATGTTCAATCACAAACACCTGAGGCTTTTCCTGCTGAGACGCATCAAAATGGCTGCTGTGGAAGAGTGCTTTTATTCATCGCTTCACTTTGTTTTCAAGCAAAAAGGCCACGGTTTTCACATTTTAAATGTTCTCAGGTGTAATTTCATGGGTTTTTTGTGGACTTGACTCTTGGTTTTTGACTTTTATCAGACAAAAAAAGGTCCTTATGCGCTAGAAAATAATATATTTCACTTCGATTCTCTTCATTTCTACACAATTTAGTAATTTGTTTAAAATATCTCATGGATCGCCACAGTTTGAGCCACTGCAACTCTACACGTTAATAACAAACTATCCACAGATGATTATCCCCTAATACTGATAACCTACACTTCTGAATTTAACTGGTTAGTGTTGTCAAAATATATCTGATATTCAATTATGCTCCATGGTAAAAAATATAGCATTTATCTTAAAACACAAGCCCATCAAAATAATCTGATTACATAACCAGATGTCATGTCTCCATTAGTTCCATTAAACTCCTGCATGCGTTGTTTTAATTTACCTCTGACAAACTGCACGGCTGATTAGCAGTTAAATAATAATAACTGTAATAATGTGGTATTTTAATAGGCACTTGACTACTTTTATAAAGCACGGTTCAACATGTACAGTGTGGGTATGAGGACGGACCCAGCGTGATCGGAGCACCTGACAGACACATGCTGCTGCTGCTGCTGCTGCTCTTCTGAGCCTTCTGGCGACCTCTGGTGGTTGGATGCATAGGTTTGAGTGGAGGAATGCTACCACACCTGGCACGGCACAGTTTTCAGGCTCTTTTCAAGTGCAAACAGTTGAAGGGAGACGATGGAGGACGAGGCTGTGAGACGATGTCAGGAGGTTGATTTGGGAAAAAAAAAAAACTTAAAAAGAAAAACAAGAAGAAGTTTGGAGCAGAAGGTCCACATTAGGTAGAGATGTGGGCAGAGATGGTCCTAGGAGATGATCTCCAGGATGTAGAAGACCAGCTCCATGACCACGGGGCCCTCGCTCAGCTGACACGCTCCGCTGTGAATGACGGGGATCAGAGCGCTGTCCAGGTCACTCAGGTACTGAGGCAGGAGAGGCTGACCGTTACTTCCTGCCAGGTAACCCACCTGTGACAACCAAGACAGATGTTGGACAAAATCCTGACCACTTCTAAGAGTAATTTGATTTTCAGCCCAACAATTCAACAGAAAATATACAAAGATGCAGCACCCCCCTTGACCAACTGACTGACTTACAACAAGGTTGAGTGAAACATGTTCCAAACTCTTGAAGGACACTGTAACATCCCATCCCACTAACATGCATCGTCATACCTGGTCAGAGTCCAGTGTGACCCTCAGGCCCAGTTTGGCCATGCCGTCCTCCTTCAGCAGCTTCAGGTGTGGACACAGCGCCACACAGAAAGCCCTCGCTACGTTCTCAGTCAGGCGACTGTGGTCGGCCGGGTCGCTCAGACCGTTGGGTTGGTCTTCACTCTGGAGGAAGAAAACCTGAGGAAATCAGAGAAACGCTTTTAAAAAAAAGATTCTGTGCAGTAAAACTAACAATTCTTGAACCAAAATGTCATTCTTTCTTGAGAAAACTTCATCAGATTCAGATTCAATACTTTAAACAACAGAAAAAAAGATTGTGAATATAGACTCAGATGTGACGTCTGTGGGCCACATACACCTGTCACCTGTGCGCGAGAATCGTACCTCTGTCCAGCGGATGACTTTGCCATTGGCTTTGAACTCGGAGCCGTGGAAGATCTTAACGCTGGTGATGGACTCCATAGACTTTCCATCAATCGGACTGATCACACTGTATTTTTAAAAACACACAAGACAGAGGTGGGTTTAGATAAAAGTACGTCTGATCAGTGTGTGTTCAGAGTGTTGACCACAGTTAAACCTCACTATAAATGTCGAGCCGAGCATCTGGTGTGAACTAGGCATACCACCAAAGAAGCTTTTCTCTTTTTTATTTTGCTGTTAATTGCCAAAAAAGGCAAAAAATGAGCAGAAAATATCCAGAAAATTCATTGCAACGGTGTTATTGAGTGTCCTGACTCCTGCAATGTTATCAGGATACAGTAAAACCATTTTGTGTTTTGTGTGTCCACATCAAATCTCATCATTACACCCGGCTGCTGCTGGTAACAGTGTCCTCCAGAGGGCATGCACGAGCACGAGCAATAAGCATCAAAAAAAAAAAGTAGTAATTGTGTTGGACTGGGATCCGTCTTTTCTTCTCACCCCTTGTTGAAGTTGTGGTCATCCTCTGTCCACTGGATGTGGACGAGCTCCTGGTTCTCCTCCTGGTCGGCTTTGCCACACGTGATGGTAAAGTCCTTCATGTCCCTCAGAGCCTGACGCAGAGAGTCCATGGTCTCAGCTGTGATCTGGATCATTACACCATCTGTGGGTGGGAGAAAATGACTAATAATTCTTATTTACTATTATAATTGTTTCTAGTTCCACATTCCTGAATGTGAAGACTTCTTACTGTTCTCCGTTTCAATATCTCTGGGTTTAATATCTTTGATTTGTTTTGTTGAAAAAAAAAACAAAAACAAAAACAACCCAGCAAGACTTGAACTTTGACTTTTACACAATGTCATGACATTTCAGTGATCATGAAGTTTCTTACACACACTTTTCATTAGCTGCATCTTAAAGTAGGTAATTTACTTTATTAGAGTATAATGTGATATACAGTGCCAGTTTCATTTATGGACATAGAAGAGAAATGTGATAAACTGTGTATATGCAGTACATATCTTTGTATTTTCCAGTGTAATAAATACACAAAATGATATCAAACATCATGTGAAATATCAGTTTATAATATTTCCCACAGAAACAACTACACAGCATCTCCAAGTCGCGTCACTGATCATTTATCGGTGTCGTCACAGTCATTAGTTCCAGCACATTCTGTGGCCTTTGTGTGACAGAGTCATACAAACACAGCCAAGTAATATTTCAGCATTTTTACAGTCAACGTGTTTGTCTGTTGTCACAGTTCTCACCTTCCACGATGCTGGTCTTGGCTAAAAATCCTGACGAGGCTTTCAAAGCGCCACTGAACACAAAGAAGCAGGCTCCAGTAACTGAGAGAGGAAGAGAATCACAACTTGAGGACCACTTCACAAGTCAACCATGAGCTACAACACAGCCAGTAACAAAGCTGCACATACAAACCAGACGAGTTAAAGAAGAGTTAAAGCAATGCGTGTGTTCCTGTGTACGGACCTTTGCGCGGCTGGTGATGGATGCTGATCGCCTGCGTCTGATAGTTGCCGTCATCGCTCTGGACGCACACCAGGTGGGAGTCGGCGCGGTCGTTGAAACACGCCCCCATGGCCAGCACGTGCTCGTTGGACTTGTTCATGGCCTTCATCAGCTACAAGGACACATGACATCCATGTTAATTAAGCTGTCTTTTGGGTGTGGGCTGAGAAAAATGGGTTTGAGAGCGGCTGCCTGATTCTGCCTAATTGCACTGGGCTTGAGGGCAGAGTCCTTGAGTTAAATGGGACGACACCGAGATGACAGATAGCGCAGAGAGACACTAACATATCATGGGTATCAATAGTTGAAAGATTCCGCATATTAATTCCTCCAAAGTCACTTCCTCTGAGCCCCTTTGAGGGCGTCCTATGCAAATCAGAAATAAAACTGAAAATCTGGAGCGCTTTAACCACTTGCTGCACTAAAAGCTCACAAGCTGTTGAGAAACAGTCCCTTCTTCACCGAGTCTCCCATCTGTCACTGCATGAGCAGCCAAACGCTACAACTGGCACCACTCTCTACACCCATGCTGCGTTTTCTGTGCCAAATGGAGCTTGGTGTGAATTGCTTCTTTTGGTTGGACATTCATTCACACCCTGGAGGCAGCAGCATCACAACCATTTGGCAACTCCGGCCATTGTTCAACTGTATCCCACATCACCAGACTGGACATGGAGCTTTAAAACAAAATAACTCCTCCACTGATGTCACTAATGTGGTGAAAGGATTTATTTTGTCAGCATCTATTCATATTTTGTAGAATCCGTGGGGACTTTGAGTCCAAATGGGTTTTGGAGTAATTTGCTTGTTTGGTTTGGTCCATTTGGTCTGGTCTTTATAACACTTATAAAATCAATGTCAAAACAAATGATGTGATGTGGAAATGATGCATTGTCAAGATATAGTTTTAATTTCTAATCACAAAGAATGCTATGTTAACTTTTTCTCTTGACCTGACCAGGCTAGAAGTTCACTGGCCCCCAGGTCATTTTTGAGTTTGAGGCCCCTGCAACAGAGGCTTAATACCTGGACTTATCGGGACAGTTGTAGCGGCTAGGAAATGATGATGTACCTTTAACTGTCCATCACAGGAGCAGCATACAGAGCATGGCTGAACAAATCATAGTTTTCCAAATCAAAATTGCAATTTGAAAGAATGCTATTGGCAGATTGCAAAGGCTGCAATTTCATTGTTCTATATTTGATTGTTTTGTGTTCTCTGCAAATTAAAAAATAATGGAGTCAATGTAAATCCCAGTTGTCAAACTTGCATTAGAAAAAAATAAAAATGTATATATAAAAAGGTCTATTGTGTGAAATGTAGGGAGGATCCATTAACAGGAATGGTATACCATATGTATAATTATGTTTTCAATAATTTACCGTCACAAATTAAGAACAGTAGTGTTTTCTAGATACCACAAAATCCCTCACATTTTCTCAATACCTATCAGAAAAATCCCCAAAATAGATATTTTCCAGTTGACCTTGACCTCAATCTGGATATCTTTAGACAGTAGTTTTTAGAGGCTGAAGTCTCCGGAGAAAACTCAGACACATTCACTCACTGTGACCTTCATGCTGTGAGGCGATGATGCTAACCACCACACTACCTTATATCATATTTAACTTAATATATTTTGAGTGTAGACTATTTTCTGACAAATCTACAGACGATGTTCAGTACAGAGCAAGATACAGAATTTAATTTCTCCACATTGATCATGTTGGTGCACAAGTCTATTTATTTTTATTTATTATATTTAAGACTTTTTTTATAACTTAATTACAAACTGACAGAAACTGATGTTGTTAATACAAACACCAAATGCAGGTCACTCACCTCATTGTAGCGATTGCTGGGGATCTTGACGCTCGTCTTCCTCACCTCCATGTCCACAACCAGGCCTTTCACCACCGGCAGTGTGTACTGGTAGTTACGAAAATCCTATAACAAAGACGGGAAAATAAAAAAGACACAAAAAGATTAACCGTTTGTGTGACAAATATCATTTTACTACAGACGTGATACACTGATCAGCCCCGACATCAAAGCCATTACACGCTTACATGCTGGGAATATTTTTTTTCCATAAATCACATATAACAGAGACATTCAACCTAAAACAAAAAAACATTAAATGTACTAATAACAGAGCTGTGGAGGAAAACAAAGCACTTACTGCGAGCAGGTTCATGATCGTGTGACCAGTCTCACCGAAGAGTGGTTTTCGGAAGCGAACGCTGAACAGCGGACACGGATAAACTGTAAAAGACATGCATCCCTGTCATTATCTTTTGATGTCATTATTATTATTCAGTTGAAATGCATAAAAATGCATAAACAGTTCAAACATTGTTTTTGTTTTGGGGTCTTTTAATAAGTGTATGTGATGTTTCCAAGATATTCACTGCATTTGATGAACTGAGATGGTGACCCCCACACACTTACATCAGTTACAGTGAACTGTGCCGGCAGTTAGGAGGAACACTCCAAATCCACAAGTGAAAAATAATGCTGCCTCTTTCTCCAGCAACCAAAGCGCCTTAGATGACTATTTTTAGTCTTATCTCAGCAAACAGCTGGATAGAAGATCTCGCCACAAACTCTCATTAGCAACAAGACTGCAGTTCACCAGGGATTTGTACGCTCTCGAGCCCCCCCAACCTTCTCCTGGTCACTGCTTAATGGAGGAGGTGCGAGTGTAGAGAACATTTTGTGTGTGTGTGTGTGTGTGTGGTGGGCTAATTTCATGGTTCTGCTTAAATTGTGTGTTTAAGAGCTTCAGTCATACGTGTCTTTGTTAATATATTCTATCCCCGCTCGCTGGAAGCCGGCAAGAGGCTTAACGGAGCCAGGCGGCGCCCAGTGCTGGCACGTCTGGCAGTGAGAAAAGGGATTTGGTGGAGAGGGACCTCTTTGATTAAAACCTCACACAACACACTTGACTCTCTGGTTCCTGTGGGAAGCTGTGACAAACATATAAGAGCAGGTGGGTATGAGGTCGACAGATTTCTTCTGAAAACTGAACGAGTAAGGCTCTTTGGATTAATCAGGATCTCAATGTTTAAACACGAGAGGAAAGATACTCACGTTCTCTGCTCTGCCTTCTACTAAATGTCACTTGGTGATGCTCACATTTTTGTAAACAGTGGTGCGGGCCACTATATTCACAAAATACATTTTAATGTTGTGAGCCAAACTGCTATGAGTCAGAACTTTACTAATAATTCTCACTAACCCTTTCAAAACAGCCTCAACCAGAGAAGAATAACGAAGGTCTCCTATGAAGACGTGTTACAATGTAACATGTGGATATTTTCTCCTAAACAACAACAAAACAGAGAACTTCAGCCCATTTTAGCCAACAATATCTCTCTCTCATGAACTCAGTCTGTGGAAATGTAACGTATTTAACTGTCTTTTATCAACCCCTTAATGTCTCCTCTCGTCTTATCTCCTCTCTCGCAGCAAAGTCACTTTCACTTCCTGTTGCCGACACGTGAAAATAAATAGGTTCAATCTTTATGAAAATAAAAAGTGTCACACAAAAAATCCCACAGAAACAGGACATTCATTTTACCTCTCAAGTTATTCATAAAACTGTTGTTCTGCCACAATAAACTGCTCTTAAGCAAAGCTGAATTTCAGTTAAACAAAGAAACAATGCCTCAGTAAATACCTGGGTTATGTTTCATATTTGCTCTATATTTCTTCATTCCAGTTAAAACCCACACATCAAGTTAGTATTTCCTTCTTGGACAAACATGATCATATTTTTAACCAGGCCAATGTCCCCAGTTAATAGCATTTATTTTAAAATCATGTTTAGTGCAACATTACACCACGCTGCAAACAGCAGCATTTCTCTCACAGACTGATTACAGTCTGGGATCACTTGGATCAATATTTCTGCATTATCCATCAGAAATATGACATCACATCCTGTGTGGCCTGTACGATGTTTTACTGTTACAGATGTCCTGTTCATACAGCTTGTTTATACTCTAAAAATATATCTGGCATTGAATGTGAATCTTAGATTTCATAGCGATACCAGTATTGGAAAATGTTGAACAAAGTCCACACACAAGAAATGATGTGGATGCTGGAGCCTACCTTGCTAATCAGAAAATGAGGAAACATGACTGAGACTGTCAATGAAGACTTTGTGACATGATGTGAACCATTTTCAGGGACTGCTCCAGCTGTGTATGAAGATTGTTTTCCCCTATACTCTTAAGTAATTTTAAACCAAATTATCCTTCCCCTATTACTGGTACAAACTCACAGCGGTACTCTGCGCCCAGCCGCAGCATGAGGCGGATGGGGAAGACCTTGGCCCAGGGTGTCTCCCACTTTTGGATCAGGATGCCAAAGAGGTAAGGCGGGTTTGGAAGCAGCAGGTCCTGCAGCGACTGGAAGGACGGGCTGATGTAGAGGAAACCGCCATGCTCCTTACTGCCCAGGAAGCTCTGCGTGAAGAAGGAGTGACTCAGGTGGCTCAGCACGTTGCCTTCAGGAGATGAGGGAGGCATGGAGAGAGAGAGAGAAAGAGGAGGGTTGAGAGAGGTTAGTGATATTGGAGATATGTGCGGGAGGAAGAGGGCTTGGTGAAATAAGAGTGGGAAGGCTCAGTCAGGTGCCGGTGGAGACAGAGGGCAGAAAAAGAGAGGTAATGTAATCCCTGTTTGGGGGCACAAAGTAGAAAAAATGCCAAGAATGAGATGAAAGAGATATGATTAAAAATGGAAGCATGAAATAGAAAAAAACAAAGCTAAAACACACTAGAACACAAATGAGAAATAAAGGCAAAAACATGGAGGAAAAACTGAATGGCGAAATGAGGGATGAAGAGGCAAGAGACAGGAACAAGGTTTCCCGGTTTAACTTAGTCTGTGAATAAAAAATGACCTGCTCCCCTCTACAATCTCATATTACCCACAAAGGGCTTATGTTACTAATTATCAATGGGAGGCATCATTGGCTTTAGATGGCATGTAACACAATAACCCTAAGGACAAGACCGTGGCTCCGTGGCTGGGACTTGCTAAAGCCTGCACTTTTTCTTGAGTCCTGACTGATGGCAACATAATCAGGAACGACACACACAATATGTTTCCTTTCCACCAGTGTCAAACTGCTCCAGTGTGAATACAGAAGGGAAAACTGCCTGAGGGGAGAGAGCTGTAAAAGCCACCCGATATTAGCAGCATTTCCCGCAGC
The DNA here is from genome assembly GCF_958295425.1 of Solea solea. NCBI lineage: Eukaryota > Metazoa > Chordata > Actinopteri > Pleuronectiformes > Soleidae > Solea > Solea solea. The sequence continues at coordinate 4,646,068 of NC_081134.1, read as the reverse complement.
ACATGGAGTTAAAAGCCCAAGACAAGCAGTGATGAGATGTCACGCCTTCAGGGAGGCGACCTGACAGCGGGAGGCAAATGTTTGGACCATTTTTCACAGAAAAGGCTGAGACACAATTCAGCAGTAACCTGGTTTTTAAATAGGGGACAGCTGGGTGCACCTGTCGTCTCCATGGAACAAAAAAGTAGAGCTGGAACACTTTCCCTTCATGCTATACAACATTAACATTTGGTTTGGCTTATTTTTAAATGGACAGAGGGTCCTTACACTGGTCGGTGCTGTGGCTCCTAATGAGCTGCTGTCTCCCCCTAAGAGGAGTCCACAGTGGGGCTGGAGGTGGTCTAGTTTCTCAATGAGCCCCCTAATGTGAAGTGAAGTGCCGACTGCCTTCTTACCACTGAGAGCCTCCTGGTAGAGGTGTACAAAATGGGTGAAGATGTCTTTCGGGATGGTCTTCTCATCAGGGAGACACTGGAGCAGAATGACCACCTCTGCCTGACCGACGGCGTGCATGCCTTTCGTTGTCACGTACCAGCACTTCCGGTTTACATCTGTGGGTTGACAGAGGTGACATGAGGGGTGATTTTTCTGTTAATGACACATGTGCATGCTGTCTGATGTTCCTACATCAGTGCTGACTCCACACGGACTACAAAAAAAACAAGACTCTATAATAATTTCAAACAAAACCATTTTGATAAAGGCTGTAAGCAAACAGGAAACAGCTTAATCGCAAACTGAAGTGCGGCCAAATAAACACTATTGGATTTTCACAGTGCACAGCAGAACTGTGTAATAAATACTAAATTAAATTGAAGATTTATTTAAGCAAATCTTCCCCACAGATTTCCCACACACACAGGTCGAGTATCTTCAAGCTTCAACAGCAAAAAAAGGTTTTACAATACAATAGCAAATGCAGTTTATAAATACTTCAGTGTCTCACTCATTATCGCTCCCTTCCCTCAAAAAACAATGTTTGAAGAATACAGCACCAGCTGGGTAACTTACAGTTTACAAGCTTGACCATAGCAAGCAAGTTAGCATTGAGCACAAAGACCAGGGGGTCTGGGCCTCCTTCCTCCAGCTGCTGCATAAGAACGATCTCCAACGGTCTCTCCTCTACTGCGTAGTCTGTCGGTGGGTTAAGGTGGAGTAAAAGAAGCAGAGATAGGTGGAGGAGTTGAAGTTAAGTTTCATAAACACACAGATCAGAGGGTGAGAACAAATAAAAGGGTAAAAATGGAGACCACCAAAAATGACATTACACAGCATTCCCATGAACATACAGCAATACAAACCCCCTCCCCCCTCTCTTGCTGGCAATGAGTGGATGTAACATGAGTTGTGATATAAAGCACATGAGAAACAGGCTAAATAAACACAAGCAGAGCAGCTGACAAAGCAATGAAGTGGCAGCAGAATGGTGAGGATGAGGGCAAGCACCTGTGATGTGGCCTCCCGTACCTCCTTTGACTCCAGTGGAGATAAGGATGGGAGGGAGCCCGTCCTCCGGAATCAGACTGAGGGAGCTGCCCACGGGGCTGCCCACCGGGGCCACAGGGGTGTGGGCTGCCTGAGGATGAAGAGGAAGTGTAGCGGGGGCAGGGTTAGACCACAATCAAATGTATTTTACAGTATGGAGCACATACTGTTCACATATGTGATTCACTCATAAAACCAGTGCCATCACAACCTAACTTAAGTTAGGGGGTAGGATTTTGTGGTAATAACTTTTCATCTCAATGTAACTATGAGCAATCCTGCCCACTGCAGCTTTAAGCACCCAACACTGCTGATAGAAGAGCATCTATACTGTTGGTCTGTGAGTGGAGACTCTGAAAGTGAATCACAGAATCCATTGGATACAAACCAATACCTTCTTTAATGAGACATGCAATGCCTCGTAAGCTTTCAAGAATGATATTAACAAACTGTAATGCGAGTTTTCCGTTACAAATGTGATTTATTTTGTCAGTTAATTATTTTCTATAAAGCTCCTCCAGAGCCACAGAAGACAACATGCGACTGTCCTCCCATACTGAGAAGAACCTAAATAGAGTTTGACATATACAATTAAGTGAGTGGTCCTTTGTCATTACTGCTGAATGCGCCATCACATTCTTCCCCCTTTTATTTCATATACTGCAAGATGTTAATCCATGAAATCAGCATGAAAAGCACAGCCACTGTAAAAAAAAAAGCAAAAAAAACAAAAAACAACTCATCACTTTTTCTACTCTCACTGGTGAACTTCCTGTAATCAAAACCTTTTGGCAGTGAACTCAAATTCATATATTATGGAGTATATGTCAGTATGACCTTCACAATGTTGTGCAAAAGTCTCATTCTATACCCAAGTTGTGTTTCTCACAGCATCAGCAGGTCACCTCAGACAGAGCCACTTCAACAATCACTCCCCTCGACTGGCCATGAATCATCCTGACAGTTTACATTCAAGTCCACTGAGTGTGAGGCACAAACACAGCCCAACACAACTGACTGTTCAGCTTAATGCACTGAGGCTAATTTTAAAGAGTAATTGCAGGATTTTTCAAGCTGGACTTTATGTTTATACATGTGGGTGTGTAAGTGCTTACAGTGACAGTGGCACTAGTGCTTCAGTGCTGTTTATTGGTGAAAACAAGCACTTTTGGTGAGCATAAGGCAGAACGCTGTAGTTGGCCGATAGAATAACATACTGGTCCAATTCTAAAAGTGTTTTTTTTTTAAGTACTATTCACTTACACTGTACATCCTCAATACAAACACAGGACCTTGTTTGAAAAATTCTCCTTTAAGCGAGTGATCACCTGTGTTGGCTTAATGCAAATTCCAGCTTTAAGCTTTTCAAATCCACAGGAATTTGTCATTGTGATTATGTAAAGAAGGAATGTTTCTGTTCAACTATGTTTACTGCCTCTTTATTAAAGCTTCACAAAAAGAATGAATTCTTCACAGCTTCTTTCAGCAAACATTGCTGTACATGCTGACCTAAGAGCCTTAGATGTGGCTGAATGTTCTTCGTGTTGACCTTACCTCTGAGGAACCGGAAGTGGACGATTTGTTTGAACTTGTGGAGATGGCTGGCAACTGCAAGGGGACGGGGCTGGAGCTCGGAGGTTTGGGGGACTCTGCTGTGTCTCCGTTGGGCAGGACGCCGTCAGCAAACCACACTCTCCTCTGCTCACGTGTGAGGGACGCTAAACACGAGAGAGACAAAAAAAAAATACATTACACTTGAGTGTCTTAATTGAACACCCACACATTAAAACTACAGATCATTCTCAGGACGAGCAGGGGTGGACAGAACGTCGATGAAAAATGTGAAACATTTTTATGCTTGGCAAAGGTCGTACCCTCGTTGCCAGGCTGTTTAAGGACTCCCACAGGCACCATGACAGTGGGAGGAGGGGAGCTGAGGACCCCAGAGGCTTGAGCCTGCTGCAAAGGGGGGATGGTGGAGCAGTACTCCGCTGGGTTGTTGGGGTTTGGACTGTGGCTGCTTGAAGAAACCGGTGTGTCCCATGATTGAGCTGGAAGACCGAACATATAACAAGGCTATGAGCAAAAGGTTTTTAGCTTTAGGTTTTGTGTGTGTAGAATATATTGAACATAGTAAGTACTTGGTAGCACTGTTGGAATGAATTTCGGGAGTCGAATATAATTAGAAAAAATAATCGAATAATCGAATGCTGCAATTACTATTCAAATGTGCATTTTTAGAATACACTTGTTAAAAGGGGGCGACTCAAGCCCGGGCCTCTTTTCCTCTGCCTATCGAAGAGTGAAAATGCTTTGGTCACGTACCCACAGAGGTCACCAATCCTGACCATCTTTTTTGCCTCACTCCAAATCGCAGGGTTTACAGCTCATCAGAATGATATTACGGACAAACTGGTACGCTTTATTTACAAAGACCGATTAACATCTCGCAGGGGTCCGGTTTCAAAGAGCTTGCGCCAAGGTACATGGCTCTTAGCCGCATGACCATCACAGACAGAGTTACCACAGAGGCATATGTGACAGTCACCGCACATTTCACAGACATAGATATAATTCTCAAAATGACCAAAGCTCAGTCGAGCCACACTGCCGAAAACGTCGCGTTGCCAGATGCACCGGCGACAAACTCGGGGAGAGTAGAGCGCGAGTCATGAGTCAGTGCTCTCCATCATCACAGACATATTATTATATTATATTAACGCCACTGAGAGGCACCTGCAGTCCGCCAGTGTCCAACGCATGGCCCAGTGGACAGAACGTATAACAACCACATGATATTAAGTTAAAATGTATTGAAAATTGTAATTAAAAATTCAAATAATAATGAATAAAAATAATAAGGAATGGAATTCGAATGGGATTATAGAGGAAAATTGACAGCCCTAGTACTTGGAAACAGGTGCTTGACATTCACACATATATTCAATACATATAATCAATCAATTAATTATAAATATTATTCAATCAAAACATGCTTTTGAGAGCATATTTTGATTATAATACTCTTGTTGTTAAATGAGTGGATCTTGGAATGACTATCACAGATACAATAATTTCCGTAATCAGGACTCTGCTCCAATGAGGCTACATTCAGGTTACACCAAAGATACACTAGTCAAACCAGATTAAAATAGTATTGATTGAGCATAGATCAGATTTTACAGTTCACATTCATAACTACGAGTGTCTTGCATCTGAATCCAACTACCCTCTCAAATGGCAGGTATGTGCACTAACGTCTTATTTCATGTGTCATTATCAATAACAGAAAAGATCCATTTGTGTGACCAACCACTCAGTATTAAGGTGGGAGTTAAGATGAGAGGCATCTTTACTGATCCTCTTTAGGGTAATTCAAAAATATGTGGACGAGATTTAGCTCTAGAGGACAGGCAGCTCATGGATAAGTGGAAGCGAATTAGGCTTGTAACCAGAAGGTTGCCAGTTCTTATCCCTACCAGGTCAAGGCCTTGGGTTCCCGAAGCAAGGTGCCAAATTGTCACTATCTTCAATTGTTGTTTTATTTTCCCATGTGCGTGCACAAAGGCAAAAAGCTGCATGATAACTGTTCTCATTCACATATCTAATCTAGGACCACACACTGAAGTGACACAAATCTGATTTAAAAATCAGAATTGACAATCGGATTTCTGTGTGCAAACAGATGTGTAAAACAAAAACTAAAAAAAATCAGATATGACTCACTTTAGCTTGCCCTACATGTGAATGTAGCCTTATTAGATCAGTTGTAATGAACAAGAATAATACTCATACAGTTGCTGTGCTCATAACGATGAAGAACTTCAATGAGGCTCACCATTCATCAGAGCAGAGTGACAGGTGACACAGACGCGGGCCTCCTTCCTGTCCATGTACATGAGCCTGCACTTCAGACTGCAGCACGTCGCACAAAACACCTACACAATAACAGGCAGACACACAAACATTACTGGAGTGTCTCGCATAATAAAGATTAGAGCATGTTGAACAAATCTGGGTGACATTTACTCCTTATCGTCTCACAGTTGTAAAGATTTATTTGTAAGAAATTGAGAATGATTGAAGTAAAGGTTCTGATCAAGTGTGCAGTAAATGAACCGCTTTATGGATATTGATTTCCTGTACTTGGCCAGTGGGCACTTCAATTTCAACGGATTAACACCTCATTACACATCATTATCCAGTCATATGTATTTTAGCAAATGGTTAGACTAAGGGTAGTGGATCATTTTAGAGTCTCGCAGCACCATTAGAAGCTTTGCATTTGTAGAGCTCCCAGTCTGGTGGTGGTTATAGTGAGGATCCCACTGTGTCTATTCTTTTTGTGGGCCCCAATGCTGGTGTCAGTATGACTGTAGTGCCTGCTCAAGTGGTAGACTGTGTGTTTGTTTACCACCATGGGAAATTAAGTAGCAGACCAGCAATTTTCCAGTGCAGTGTCAGCGACCACATCTTCACTCTAGAACACTGTGTGGACGCCCCGCTGCTGCATGTGTGGGTGGCTGGGTTGCAAGAAATGTACCTGCACACCTTATGTGCTCATCTACAATATAGGGAACTCATATATCAATGCATTGTATTTAATTTACCTCCTTACTCCAGAGAGTCCAACAATGCTTTGAAAATATGGAGTCAATATTTTTCCTGTTCTCCCAATTTTTTCCTCGATATCATACATTTTGCCCTACTTATCTATTTTATTTGTTGTTTCCACAACAAATAAAACATGCACTACACTCATTAACATTGATGAATCCAAATTAATCATGTCAATCCGATTGTGTTAAGATCATAAAAGGTATTTGTAGAAATCAGGGCAAAAGATATATTGGCCTATATATTTAGCAAATTTCCTTTTTTTTTTTTCCTCCACCTGATAAAATACAAGTGTTCAATGATAACAATTAATACAAAGCAAATGGGGATAACTGATTTTCAGCTTTTTGACATTATGCATCTTCCGCTAAACACATTAAATACTTCTGGTACAATAGGGGCAGAAAAAAAATTATTTTTAAAGTAGTCCCAACACTCTTCTAACCTTGCCACAGGCCCTGCAATGGTGCCTCCTCTTGGTGAAGGTGAACTTGACGTCACATTTCATACAGACAGGAGCCTGGGAGTCGGGTACCCACACAGGAGCAACCTCACCCAGGGGGTTGGCTGGTTTCTTGCACAAGCCACCTTGTTGACCTGCTTGCAGATCATTATCTGGGCTCTCTGAAAGCACCAGAGAAGGAGAGTGGACAACATCATCTCCATTCACCCCAACTGCACTCTGATCAGACCCACTGAGACTCGTCTCCTGTGGCGTAAGTCTCCGACCCTGGTTCTCGAGGTTCTTGTTCTTGGTGACAAGCTGGTTTTGGACTTGGCCTGACAGTGGCTGTGGAATCTGAAGTTTGAGGCTGACAGGCTGCTTCGGTCGTGCCCCTCCGTACGGAACACTGACCGGCTGCAGCCGACTGTTGTTGAGTTTTGGTTGGATGCTACCTGAACCAACTGCTCCTCCATCACTGCTCTCCTGCTTGCTCTCTTCCATTTCTTTCTCCTCAGTCACAGAGTCCTCTTTGGAGGGAACAGGAGAGGGAGAGAAACCCTCCTCCTCCTTCTGTTCTACCTCAATCAGCTTGTAATCACTACTCCTCTCTTGCTCCAAACCATTGGGAAGGCTTGTTATTCTGAGGAGCTGGTTTATGTGTTCTTCTGAATCGTAACTCCTCTCCTTCTCCACTCCAACCCTGTTAGGAGGAGATAAACCATTCTCCTCTACCTCACAACCTGCTTGAACATCTCTCCCACCATTAAGGAGACTTTCGCCCCTGTCCATGTTCGACTTTGCAATGCATCTCTTTCGACTATAGTCCTGTAAAACACCTGCATTGTCCTCCAGTGCAACATCTTCCCTATCTTGTGTTGTTGGTGCCACATTTGGACGAACCTTCTCAGATAAAGCTTCACCATGTCCATGTCCAAGCTCAAAGTTAAAGTGAGTGTGAGGGACAGTGGAGCTCCCTCCTCCTGCTGAGGGAGCTCTCTCCTCCTGATGAGGTTTAACTGCCTGGTCTGCTGCACCAGGATTGTTGTCTGCAGGAGAACTTATCTCCTTGCAAAGCCTGTCATGTGGTGGGCTTGCAGAGCAACCATTCTCCACAGCACTACATGCCGTCACAGGGGGCGGCGAGAGGTCGTCAGTCCCCACCAGTTTGCCAATGTTGGGCTGGGGGAGAGGCGGACTGTGGACGTCTGCCGGCCTCTCCTCTGTCCAGGATGAAAGTTCAGGACCAGGATGTCTTTTAGGGTCATCCCCCGGGGAGGCACTGGAGGAGGAGTCAGGGAGAGCCTTGAAAGGCAGCGGACTCTCCCGGGGGCTTAGGTCTGCGTGGGCCAGGGCGGGGTTCAGAGAGAGCAGGTGGGCTGGTGGGGCCAGGATCTGGGTCCACTTGGCATCAGAGAGAATGGGAGTGTCCGTCTCATCTGGACGATAGAGAAGAAAAGAAAGCGAAGACTTAGATCAAATTAGAGATGCAGCCTACAAGACTTTCAGGAGGCAATTTTCTAATGATGTATTTCTCTTATCCCTCTCCCTCTTTTCCTTTCTGATGAACCACTGTTGTAGTTCTGTTTTTAGCAGCCATTACCCCATCTAGGTCCCTGACTTGAGGCAAATTATCACACTAAAAATCATGAAGTGTGAACTAGGCTTGTTTTTGAATTGTTTATTAGTTTAGTCAATAAAAAGTTGGAATGACATCAAGCTCAAACAATGGCTGAAACAATTAATCACAGGAAATTATTATTCTGTAAATTGAAAATATAAAATAAATGTTTTAGTTATCCCATCATCACATTTAAGACATAACAGAACACAGGGGAAAGTTGCTTCCAAGATCATGCTCTCCAATTACAGGATTCAAAACCTCAAAGGTACTGTCACACAAATACACACTCCTAGGTGATTGAAAGAGCTTAAAAAAAAGAAAAAGAAAAAAGCTGAACAAACTAGGAGACAAAATGAGAAATGAGGTTGGCATGAAGTGGGAAATTAGTGCATAGATGAAGTGGGAAATTATAAGAAAGTGGGCCAAATGCCTTGGTTCCCCTGTGGGAGCCATCACTCAGGCTGACACGTGACAGCTCTGTAAAACAAATGAAAATTCTTACAGTATTTGTTTAAAGCAACTTTCTCACACAGCCATGTCAGCTACTGTATAACTCTCTCTCCTCCTTCAGTGGAATTCATGCTAAGCTGTTTTAGTGTGTGTTCAGTTCTCACACACACACAGCGTTAATCTGCCATGCTGAATCTCCAGTAGAGGACACACAGATAATCACTCAGCCAAAACACAAACTGAGCTCACAGAACTATCAAAATAGTCTTTCAAAATAATGTTTCAGCAGGACTAGCATTTCCTCAGGGACATTTTGTTTCAAATTGTTAAATCCAGAGCAAGAACAGTTTTTCGCTGATAATGTGATTGCGCATACTGGGATGCAACACCTACACAGCTCTAAACTTAATACAGTGTTTACACTTAAAACAACCTCAATATGTTGAAGCACAGTTTCATAAAGGCCCAAATCTTTTTCTTTTCTTTTTTTTTAACATTTGTGAGCATTAAATGTGTGTTTACTAAATAAAAAGAAAGTTGAAAGATATACCAGAGTAAAACCAACACTGAAGAAGAGGAGAGCTGGCTTGGTTCAGGAGCTTATACTTTACCACTTCACTGATGAAGATGCATTTTAGTTTGAGATTTGGTCCTGTTTGTTTGTTAACAGTCCCAGCTGTGGGTATTTGCTCAATTGAATATTTCTAATGTCACATCACCTTCAACATTCAGGCATTGTGATTGGTTGGATGTGAAAAATTTACCTTGGTTGGAAAAATCACTTAGAGAAAAGAAAAGATTGTTGTTTCTGACAACTTTACTTGAAAAGTACTATATCCTGACCACACCTCACTAATGCATCTTGCCCAATGCATCATTCAAGCACAGTGACTCACTTGGTCCCTGTCTCATTTCCACACCTATTATAAGCTAACACAGCAGCTCACCTTCATTTTGCTCAAACTCATCCAGGACCTTGTCCAGGTTGAAGGCCTCAGCCTGGAAGTAATTCTCCATGGGTCAGGAAGCTCCACCCTGTCGACAGCCACGTGAACCTGGTGAAAGGAAGAGTGAGTCTTTAGCGAAGAATACACCAACATTTCCATATTGTATGTAAATGTCTCAAAAGGACCGAGCCCTATCTCCTTTTTAACAAATATGTTCTGTACTCAATGATAATACATTTGTATAATAAAAAGATGATCTCTTTCATTTAAAAGAGATGACTGCTTGGATGGAAGACGAGACGAGAATTAAAGGTGACTGGTACTGTCAAAGAGTCTTTTTTAGATTAAAACAAGTTCCTTTGATCAAAATGACAGGAAACAAACTTGTAAGAAGGAAATGTTTTGGCGTTTCTTTTCCTCCCTTCTTTCCACAAGTGCTCACCTGCACAGAGGTTCTCCTCAGCCGTCCCAGGCAGTGTTTGTTCTCAGCAGGTTTCCCTCTCAGCTGTCACTTCACCCAGTCTGGCAAGCGCCCAGCGCCCACACCTTAAACACAGAGGGAAAGCACCAGTCAGTGATGCGCTGCTTCTCATCCTGTACAGCAAAGCAAACTGCTTGTAACACCGTGTGGTGATACAACCACAGCAAGATAAAGTGAATTCCCTGCATTCTTACAGTAAATGAACTTCAGATTTTTTGAAAAGAAAAGCCAGCTGAGTTTTTATTCTGAGCTTGAGGTTTCATTTCTGGAGTCTTTATTTAAGCTTTAAGAAATTCAGTCACAATCTCTTTATATTCTTGAGTTACTGGGATGAGCAATGGCCAAAAAAAGAGAACATAATGATTCCTGTGACTTTCAGACATAAAATATTAAGACTTTCATAAAATTAAATAGTGATAATTCATTCTGTGGGTGCTGCACCTTTCCAGTTCCTGAAGGCACATCCAAGTTGTTGTTTTTTTTTCAAATTCACATGTCAATTTGAAAAGGATTAACTGTTTATAATTATGCCAAATGCAGTTAATATAAGTTGCACTGAGTTTCCTTAAAGAAGTCTGGATTTCTTTTTCACAACTTGATGTCAGAGAATAAAGTACTACAAGGGTCCCATGGACGGACTTTTCACAGGAGGCAGATTTATTCCCAATAAGATCGTTTGAGTGAGAAACTCTATAGGACAAAACACATACCCTGCATTCGGATGTTAGCAGTGTATAACATGATTCATGAACACCTGAATTCATGATCAATGAATAATACAAAAACAGCAGTGCAGCACCTAGCGCAACATGGGTAGAGAGCCAATATCCATATAATATCATGACAAGGCAATCAGAGTCATGAATGTAAAACAGCTGAAGCCTGAATTACTGCATCATAAACCTGCACAGAATGTCCTTGCTGATGAGGGGACCTTGGAGTGCGGATGAGATGTGTGTGTGTGTGTGTGTAGGGCTGCAAATGAGAAACAACCAGGCTGAACTTCAGGGTCATTCTTATAAGGACAAGAGCAACCAGGGATTACACCAGAGACCAAATATTCCGCAGAGTGAAGGCCTCGGAGAATGGAGCAGAGTCAACACATTTTCCAGTTCATTTAAAATGCAAGCATGGACACGATGTCAGCACTAAACAGTGACAGGACAGGACAGGAGCCCACATGTGTCATGCGCATTAATCAAAGCATTTCAGTCATTATAGGAGCGAGGCTGAAGGAAGATACTGATGTCAAAGCCAAAAATAACAGAACACTTACAAAACTAATGATCCACTGGTGAATGAAACAAAACTAATAAACTACAATTAGAAAACATTACAACCCTATAGGCAATCACAGTCCAGATGGAGCATGATGACTCATTTCAGGCACTGAGACAAGCCAAGTAACATCAGCACACACTGAGTCACTGAGTGAGGAACTGATTTACTTGCTAATGAATAAAAAGGTAAACAGTGATATTTTAAAGAATCCTTTGTGCATGTGGGGAAAAATAATATACACTAATTATTTTACAGTCACTCAACATTTAGTTGCCAGTCTATCTAGATTTTTGTGGAAAAGATTATAAATGCAAATAAGTCAGGGAATGAAAGAGTGAATCTAGGTTGGCGATACTAATGATTTTGTTGCCGTACACAATAGTGTAGCTCATAGTACAGTTGACACCTGCCTTGATTAGCTGATTAACTGATGAACAGGAAGAGTAATCAGCAACTTTTTCCTGAAATAAAGTACAGTACAGTTTATCTGACATATCACAATAATGCAGATTTGCCAATAAGGAAAATTAATAACAAAATTGTTACATGTGGTCAAAACATAAGCAGCGATAAAATACATTTGATTATATATGTATAGGTTACCAGAGTGGACATCCATGACAATGACCGACTTTTGATTTCAATCAGGAATTATTTCATAACAAAAACAACAAATCTGAACAAACCTTGAAAGCTCAGATTTCAAAACAGACTCAGTTCAGTCTTAACTAAAAAACAAACAAACAACAAGCTCTACTCTAGTCTGCACTTTGTGTATTATTTTAAACCTGACTGTTTACATTTGGATTCTGATCTGTATTAGGAGACGGCTTCGGAAAAACAAACTGAACTGAAGCCAAATGCTGTAGAATTCATTGGGTAGAGAGCAAACGAGCAGATGGCAGCGTTGTTGTGTCCTCACCTGAATAAAGCCTGTAGTCAAGAAGATGCAACGAATAGTTCCTGACACACACACACACACACACACACACACACACACACACACACACACACACACACACACACACACACACACACACACACACACCTCCATGAGGACAGGAGCCCGTCTCTGATTAAGATTTAATTACTCTGCAGAGGTGATGAATAATGCATGTTGAGCCAGCGTTCATGACAGAGAGGTATTTTTAGACATGTAAACTTGGGAGGAGGCTTTAAGGGAGACATGCATGGCATGTATGAAAGACTGTGTCAGTCACTGTCTATATTATTTAAAGAAAATAAGTCTTGTTAGTTGCATGATGTACAAATATGCCACTACTACAACTTGAGAGACATTCACCTACAGTATCAGAGCCGACCCAGGCCTGCATGGGGCCTTGAGCAGAATTTGATAGGATTTAATAAAAATATAACAGTTTTATAATAACAAATAATAAAAAAAAATATCTTGCGAGTCTTTAATAAACGTTGTTTACAATTCATAAACTAAATCTAAAATACATTAAAACAAGTAAAATAAAAAGTGTAAATCTACAAAACTCAGTGATACTCAGCTAAATAATTAAATAACAATTGGCCAGTACCCATTAATTGAAAATGACATTTATTTTTAAACACTTCAAACCATTAGCTGACTTACACTTACACTCTAAATCATTCATTATCAAAACCAAAATATAAAAGCCATATTTTCAGCAATTCCTCTTAATTACTGGATAAAAACTTAAGACGCAGCAGCTGCTGCAAACAGCAAAACTACTAATCGAGGTTTGCTTAGAGATCTGCACAGAAACAGATGTATAATATGTGACCAATCTGATTTTCACCATTTCTGAGCGTCAAAGTAAAAACATGACTACACAGAACATTCATTGTGTAAAACATTAAATACAAAATGTTGAATGAAACATGATTAAAACAAAACCACACACTCGATTTTTCTTTTTTTTAAATGAAGAACACTGTCCAGCTCCAGCGAAAGCCAGACATGCTAATAATGAAATGGCCTCACAGACAACTAACACAATAAACTATGGCTGACTCGACATCCTGGCATGACAGCATAATCAAATGAGACGAGCTCATAACCAGCGAGGAGACTCGGACAAACTACAACTCTTCTACAGTTCATCAAGTCCTCGCTTTCAAAACAAGACTCAGTTTCACTTCCTCACCCATCAGCTGGAGATCACTTCAGTCATTAGTGTCATCTGCCATTTATTTTTGGGCTGTGTAATACACACACACACACACACACACACACAAAATTGCACATTACAATAATTGCATCTGGTTCATTGTTTTTCTTAAATTCTAATTCCTGCTTGAACATGAGGATGGATGAAGCCAGTTTTGGGTGAAAGGTCCTTTTTATTCCCATTTAGCTTTTATCAATATATGCTCACCATTCTATAGCCATTAATTTCTTTTCTGATAGAAGCTTACCTCACAGGTAACCCAGTGACTCAAATTGATCTGCAGATATTTTGATAGTCAAATAATCTATTGCAGGTTGCAGCTTCTCAGCCATGAGGATTTTCACTTTGGATTTTATACTGTTGGTCAGACAAAGTAAGATGTTTGAATAGACATCACCTATAATTGGCTATACAATTACTTTTTAAATATCCATTACCCATTAATAATGTTAATTCCACTTGGCAACATTGAAATCTCTAATTTAAAACTATTTTAAAGCTACATAAAAGTAAAATGTTGGTCTTTATTATTTATAATTTCTGAGAGTGCCATCAGATTAAGAATAAATAACACTGCCTAAATGTTCCTAAAGACCAGGAGAGCTCAAGAGTTCAGGGGACACCAGCTGATCAGTCATCACGACATACACACAGACACAGAGTGCACCATTCTGCACTCAGACAAGATAACACACCCTATGAAAAACATTAACGACAAACAGGCTGATGTCACACAGCACTCCAGAGTATAGTCTTTATGTTCCCTAGGAAATTGAAGCCTTTTCCTCCAATTAGCCTCACTGATGAGTTGTTTTCTTCAGGTAACACTGCTGTTTAGTCTCAGTCCCTCGAGTCCTCCTCTTGTCTGTGTGGAAATGCTTTTACTTCCACTATTAAACTGGATTTTCTATTGTGTTTTACGTAGAATTTCACCAAATATTATCGTTCAAATTGTTTTCGGACTTCCTTTCCCCTTGAATACTATGATTCGCCACTACACTTCCACATTTTAATAAAGTCCTGGAGAGTTCTGACCCAGTTTTAGAAGTTTCAGGAATATCCTCAGTTGTTTCAAACGTTTTGATCGCTTAATGGAGGCCACTGGACAGGTCTTCCAGTGTGGTTGTTTAAGAATTAAGAAGTTACTCATTGAATAAGTAATGTGTTGCTAGTTTAAACATATTAATATTAAGACAACAGTATTTATCAGTGGAGGGCTCTGGCCTCATTTCTCAGAACACGTGTTATCATAGGCTTATTTTGTGTGCGTTAGCATACTGAAGTACACAGCGTGTTACAGTGAGTGATGAGAATGAGTATTTCAGGAAGGAATAATCATGACAACCTGTGCATTAAATCATGATGAATGGTGTGATAAAGCTCTGACGCAAAACTTTTGGAAGGCCTGCTATAGGCTGGTAACCGGAGGGAGGGTATTCAGGGGAGAGATCATAAATCACTTGTGTCACTGAAATCTGCACTTGAGAATTATTTCCTACACTTAGCTGGAAGTTGTAGTTGAGAGTTTGCGGATAAAAGAAGAATTGTTTCATAAAAGTTTCATATAAACTGACTTCAGCAAGAAGAATGAGAGGAGTCAGCAGAGGGCTGCTGTTCTTCTACATGTATTGTGGTGTGTATCTTCTTACAGACACACACACACCTCTGAGAGCAGTGCAATACAAAGATATATTATTTTTATTTGACTATTTTCTCGATCATCTGTTTTGTCTATAAAATTATAAATAACATCACATCAATGCCACTGTAAGGCCTTTAATTTACCTTTTGCTAAACCAACTACATGAAATGTAACAAAGTTTTTTTGTGTTTAGCATTTTGGCATGAGAAATTAAACCAATGTAATTTAATTGATCATCAAAATAATCGCAATCAACCTGTGGCTGGTAATTCAATACCAAATATTAATGGAGTACATCTCAGATTTGGATCACAGCTGCGTTTTCTTTATATATGTGGCAGTAAATTAAAAACCTTTCATTTTTTTGCAATTGTTGATTGGACAAAACAAGCAAATTAAAGAGATCACTGTGGATTTTGAGAAGCTTGGGTGGCAGAATGGCTTTGATGATAAAATGCACATTGGGTTAAACAAATGGCATTTGTTCATCACAATAGCACAGACAGGTAAAGCAGATGACATCATTATTCATTTATTCATCCTCTACTGCTCCACATGAGGGTCACGGTATGACAAGCCAACCAAAAATGAAATGGTCCATTAACGTGAATATAAATACTGATTTCAATGGATTTAAAGTGTGCTGGAAAAGTACACTACTCAACAAACTATATAACATCAGTCTTGTAGTGTAGAAATGCTTGGTATTACATCTTCATGCAGAGTTAGGGTTTTTTTTAATTTTAAATGGGAAAGTTTTTGGCTCAATTGTTGACAGTACATGGGGGGGATTTCTAACTTTTGGAAACCCTCTTTCTCTGTAAGTTAAGTCAAATCAGCTGTAAAACTGAAATAAATCACAAACAAATGTCTGTGCTGTAACTTGTTTTCTGGTGCTACAAACTTCCCATGTCAGCTCGCTCACATCCTGACAAACGGCGCCTCGCGATGCGGCCGCGCTCCAGACGCCGTCTGCCCAGGGCGAACGCAGGAAACCTCAAATGATCACTTCCTCCCTTTAAGAATGGACTGACATCACTTTTCAACAACATGATCTCATGACTGAGTGACACATCTTTTTGCGACGTTCACCGCCCTGACTGGGAGTTCACTGGGAGTTGTCCTCCATACTCCTGTGAGTTTTATTTTTTCTATTCCCAGACTCTTCTGGAGAGAAACAAAATTAAAGCAGAACATATGCTGCATGCTGCAGAATTGTAGCCTTCAAAAGGGTGACACATCCAAAGAGTTTCTAATAACGCTAATTTCTTTGTCAGGAGGTAAAGAAGAGATTAGCTGTCTGTGTGTTACAAAGCTGCACTGCTTCTCAGCGAGTGTCAAAAGCCATTATGAGTTTCCTGTCTCCCGTATGTTGTGATCTACATTTAGCCACTGCATGACAGAATAAGAGGCTGCTGTGCTGCCATCAGGGAGAGACTTGTAATACTTTGTGAAAGTATACAGTAACCTACATCAGGGGAGTGTGCACACAAGAGAGCTCGTCTTTGCTTGGAAGCCTTTTGGCTCAGTCTACTGAGTCAGTCAACCCCCCCCAATCTATTTCAATACTGCATGAGATGGTGTGGGATATTATTTTTCCTTTTGCAACAGGTAAAATGTGTGATTTTCACAGCCGTAGTGGACAAAAATCCAGACCCACCCAGACTGGAGTGATGCCAAACCAGGCCAGACAAGAAAATGAAGGATGTCATATTAAGCAGAGACTTTTCCAGTTACATTACGTGAACTGATATATTGTGGAGGACTCACTTTCAGAGCAGGCTGAACTGTGCACAGTCCAGTAGGGCCAAAACAATGATTACTAAAGTATATTTTTCTTCAATGGCAAAATAACTAATCTTCATCCAGGTACAAGGTTTTGAACGTTTATATATTTTAGTTTTTTAATGATTCTGTGGTTTCTATGACTTTCACTCAGGAGAAAGTATCAATCTTGCATTCTTTGACATTAATCTCAACTACTATACTACAGCCATATTGCACAGCCTTAGGTTGTCCAACCTTAAATCCAAACAGATATTTACTTAATTATAATATATATGATAGTTTGAGAAGGCTGGAGGTGTATGGATATATCACTATTATACTACTATTGATCATTTACCAATTAATATTTTCAGCACAAACTAATTAGTACCCGATAAGGCTTTCTCTTGAGTGACAAATTAATTTATGATTTCTCACTGACATAACTATCCAGTGTGTAACTGTGGCTGGCTGACATGTGGCTGAGTGACATGATCAAAACTTTTTTTTTTAAATCAGTTTTTAATCGATGTATGACAGTTAATTAAATTTCTGCCAGTTTCACTTGCCAGACGTCACTACTTCATGTCTCCTTGCGGTGGCGCTGCTCAAATGAATGAGGGTAACTTTGGAAGTTACCTGGCTGAAGAAGAGGGAGATTACAGCAGGATAATGGTGGAGAAAGCTGAGATGCCCTATCCTTGTTCAATACATCGACTTTATGCACTTTGTTCTCTTTGTTGTGAATAAATAGAGAAATCCTGCCCTTTAACTTTAGACGTTTTTTGTACCGTGAGGTACCCTGTGATTTTCACCTCTAATGTTACACACTAGACTTTTAAATAAAATCATTATAAATGATAAGGTACTGGAATGACTGGAAAGATGCAGGCTCCCCATTGTTTTACTTCAAAATAAATCACTAGAACTGTATGTTGGCAGCATTTTCAAGTCACTCATGTGCAATAGGAATGACTTTCTCTACTCATGATTATTGTTTGTATTATTATATGAAGAAATTGACCACGATCAACTTATTGTGTGTGCTTTTAATAGCAATTCATGATAATATTGTGCATTATCCCACTCCCAATCAAATACATATTTAACTTTTGTTTAAAAAAAAAAATGCACTTGACAATTGCTGTTCAATTATCTCCCAGCAGCTCTACACTGCCATGGGCCCCATTCTTGCAAATATCTTTTTAACAGTGAAATGATGAGGTGAAGGCTACACACAAGGCACAAACAAACCAACTGTCAGGGGCAGACAGATGACTATTAACGTGGATTATGCAACCATAAAGTGGCACTGTGGCCGCAGCCTGCAGGCCAAACTCAGCCTCAGATAGTAAATATTAATCACAGGTGGGCTGAGAAAACACAGAGAACCGCTGTGCTGAGAAGAAAAGGGCACTACAGTTTGGCACCATAACTTGGATACTAGTTGTATTAGCAGGTCAGCTAACTGACCTCACCAAATCCACGCGAGGATTTGGTGATACGAGTGAGTATCGCCGAAGTCGACGAAACAGTGTGGTAAAAAAAAATGAGAGACTGTTATTAAACAGAGTGCAGTGCAGCTGGTTAGCAACAACAGGCTGTACCACTGTGAGAGGGAATGGAGTAGCTAGTGTTAGCACCAATGATTCAGCGGGCAGTCGTGAGCAGAGGGACGGCAGCGACTCGCTGCTCTGGCGGACACTCACACCACCAATGACTCGTTGGACTTGACGGCACTTTTTTTCTTTTTTTTTTTTTTTAAAAGATTGTGGGGGATTTTTTGAAAAGCACTTTCACTTCCAGCCTTCTTCCCTCACAGCCGCCAGGAAAGTGACGCCTGCTGCGGTGTTTGGTGGTTGTTTGGTCACAGCTAGTAAAGCCAAGGAGAAGCGTTAACGTGTTGTGTAATTGACGTAAAAAAAAAAATATAGCGTTACCGTAACGCCACCGTATCGGCGTTCCTCGCCGTTTAGACACGCCGTAATACAAAAATACCACAACGCCCACCCACGGTGAGTTAATGCCTGCTTCTGTGTGGAAACGTTAGAGCCTCTCTGTGAAATGTCACGAAAACAAATTCAGTTACTCACCGGAGGAATCCTCATCTTTACGTGCAGTCCCGTGGAGCCCCTCTGTTAGTATCCTTCATAGCTAATCGCCTTTACGGGCTATTTTGAGCAGCAGCAGCCTGCCTCACTCACACACAGCGAGCACTGGTCGGAAAGTATTGCCTGTAAGTCAACCGTAGTTGTGCGACACCACTCAAGTATCCCTCCCTACGTTCAATATTAGGGGAAAAATAAGGAGCAATGTCACGACAGCATAGTTTACACCGAGAACTTCCGTTCACAGACTTCAAAATAAAACTCTTGATGGACGGGTGGATTTAAAAACCGCATAGTTAGATGCTTTCTGTTGAGATGCTTTTCTTTTAATTCATACTTTTCTATTTATATATTTCTGCATTGTGAAAACACAACAATCCTGGCAACAGGTTTAGTGACCATTGGGCCTTTTAAAAACTTTATTTAACAATAAAGTAAGAAAGGCTAAATAAATCCAAACCACTGTTTAGAATTGAAAACACACACAAAGTGGAGTAAAAGCTGCCTACAAAAATGTAAACATAACACAGCATTAAATATTGTTTTTATTTATGAATAATGTCAGTCAAATCAGCTGGGGGAAGCTCATAGACACATTTGTGGTAAGAGGCATTTCATTTGTGCAAATTAGTGAATACCACAGCTAAGAATAACGTAGGTTGAATTTTGTGGGTTTTCCTCTTTGAATTTGGGTCATGACGAACAGAAGTTAAAAAAAACATTTGGCAATACTGTTTTTCATTTATCAGGTACAAAAGTCAAAAGTTCAGAAACGATTAGTTACCATCATAGATACGACCATAAACCATAACAGCGATGTCAAATAATGATCCTGGCAGACAACTGATTGGGGCTTTCACATCAGCAGGCACCAGCGTGGTTCCCATCCAGGCTCTAGTTCTGTTCAGAACCTCAGTGCTCTCAGTGAACCTGTCCTTGTTCACACCAAGGCAAGTTTGTGGCACTATTCATACAACTCAAAGTGCTTTACAAAGGCTTAGAAATACATTTGGCAACTCACAGAATAAATGCAAGACATTAAAATGACATTAAAAATAAAAAATAAAAAATTAAAATAGGCATTCAAATTTAAAGAGAAAAACCGTGTGATTTGTATCATGGATCTGAATTGGAGGCAGAGCCATGCTGTGTGACAGAGCTATTTGCTTTAGTAAGATGAAAAATAACAATAATAATAAATTGTACTTATACGGCACTTTACAACGCAAAATAATCTCAAAGTGTGCACAGTAGCAATAAAAACAAGTATATCCAAAGTGTATAAAAAGTAAGAGCAAAACATTCAAATAGTTGGTAAAAAAAATTGGGGCCCCCAGCCTCTTTTACACCGGGCCCGTAAAGTCCCCCAAAACGCTCATGATCTAAGATTCATCAAGGCAAGATTTTATGAAGTCGTTTCAGGAACTCTTATTTTTTTGGGTGACAACTCATGATTTCCTGTTTGCATACAGTTGTTACAGTCTAACTTGATGCTGTTAAGCGTATCCAGTTCCCGCACTTAGCTCCAGCAGCAGCAAGAGGGACATTTTGGCTCAAAGCGGCTGCTGAAGGTAGTGTGATGAGCCCCGGGGCGGGTCCGCAGCTCCGTCCCGGTCACCTACGACACTCAAGAGCCAAAATGGCCAGTTCATTCCCGGTTAACCTTGTGAGAGCTGCTCTGCAGCAGCGGCAGGATGCAGCGGAGAGAGAGAGCAGCGTCACCCATGATCAATGTAACGAGACGTGACAGCAGTGACTGTGGATGATGAGTGTAACACCACATTACTTATCCATGCACACAATCCTCTTTTTATTGAATTCATTGCATTAGCTTTGCTAATTCAGCCCCAAGTCATTTTCATTATTGATTTACAAATTAAAAGTGTCTATTCTGCAGAGTAACATTTACAAAACCAGGATCTGTTGCATAAAAATATCAAGCACTGACAGCACTACTGAGTTTATTATTTATATATATATATATATATATATATATATACACATACATACACACACCATTTACCATATACCATGTTCAATTAACCATAAATAAGTTAATAAAAATGCATGTTAATGATTTATAGGACAGTGAAATTCACTTCTAATGGAGTCATTTCATAATCTTATTTTAAATGTTTTATATTTCTTCTGTAGATGTTAATTAATGAATCACAAATACAGAGGTTTTCTCAAGTTTAGTTTGTTACACTGATTATTTCCCCCTCACATTCCAGGCATCTGTGTTCCACCACAGCTCAGATGAGCTGAGCAGCTCTATGAATTCAAGGAAGTGTAAAGGAAGAGGTTCACTGTGGCTTTTTCTATTTATAACATGAGCATCGATAAATGTCTTATGTAAAGGCCTCAACAAATAATTAAAAACTTGCTCATTAGAGAAGAAAATACAACACTACAGCTTCTTTGTTTAATTATTTCAGTGAAAGTAAAACAAAAATAAATAAAAACAAGTATCGTGAACAGGCCAAAAATGTTTTTATTTAATTCATCCCCATCACTCTATGTAAAAGGAAATATTCATTCACTTTATTCAGTTCACTATATTTTAATAAACAATCTCTTAAATATTAGCCATGTAAAAAGCTTACAGCATATTTAAAGTAGTTTGAGTCCTTTGGGTGCGGAGATTCGCACAGATCCGCATTTTTCGGAGTGTTCAAAACATCAACGCAGACCGAAATCAAAACCTACTGCATGTTGTTGTGGCAGTCTGAGCCATATCTCCTGGTATGATGCATTGCACCTTTAACAACCGTTTCCCCACAACAGGAAATGTCCTTTGTGAGTCCGTAAGAGGTAAACATAAAAAAAAAAAAACGGTTGACGGAGAGCAGAGGGAGAAAAAAAAAAAAAAAAAGGAGGATTCATCAGTTTGCTTCATTCTTTGAAGGTTCGTCAAAGTTCTCCACAAGATCTGAAAGACACAAAAACAAGTAAGTCCATCACAAACACAATATTAATCACATTTACAATGACGTTTAATGAAATTAAATCTTCATCTGTACCTGGTACGTCGTCATCCTCCTCTTCTGCAATTTCCTCTTTGACTGCTTTCATGTCCATTGCTGCAAAACACACAAAGCTCATTTGCCACTTGTAGAAATAAGTTCTTTGTAGTTAATTTAGATTTGTGTTGTGCTAAAGTTTTATCTTCTTTCACACGCTGCCTTAAAATGCTCAAAAATCTTCCTGTTGCTCTTCTCACTCTTTGATCACAGTCGTCATACAGTATTTCAGCCAGCTTCTTCTCTCAGTCACAGACTCTACATAGATTTAACCTCCACTGGTTCTGCAGTGATTCTAAACAGAAAATGGCACTGCACAAACTGTCACACACACACACATCTGCTTATGTACGGTGCCATGTTAAACACAGCATATTTGTCCATTTTAAACAGCTTCTTTTTCATAATCATACTAGTTCAAGTATGCCAGGCAGAAACAAACAGCCATAAAAACTCACATTCACATTATTGAGTCATCTATCGATTAGTTTCTTCATTAACTGAGTAGTTTTTTGTTCAAATACCAGAAAATGTTGATCAGTGTTTCCCAAACCTAGAGATTATGATGTTCTCCAATGTCTTGTTTTTGTCCACAAACCAAAATTATTGAGTTTTAATCATTTCTTTGTCATATGGAGCAAAGAAATCAGAAACACTTCACATTCGAGAAGCTGAAAAGTCAGAAAGCGTGTTTTAATTCTTGACACTCAAAGCGATTATCAAAATTGTTGCCGATGAATTAAGGGATTGATTCATTGAATAACAGTTGCAGCCCTAATAGTAACCTAACCTCCATCTGCAGGTTTTACGCACAGAACATCTCCATTGTTCACAGAGAGGTCAAACAGATTTGAACCGGGGATTTTCTTGCTGTGAAGCGATGGTGCTAACCAGCACATCACTGCGGAATCATCACTGAGGCCATTCTTGCCATAAATGTGATTTTATGAGTCACATTAATAGGAAGAATGGCCTCATCACTGAAACCATTTAAGTGAAACTTAAAATAGAACATAAATGTCACAATATGTCACACCCATATTTGTGGTTTTCTGTTTTTTTTTCTCTCACACACTGTCAGGCTCTTACAGGCAGCTAGAAAGATTTGCTGTGACTCATCAAGTGTGGCAGTTGTAATTCTTGGTTGTATTACAGATTTACTCTCTGGTTCATTTATGCATGAAAGGGCTAGTTTGAGTTTTCTGAAGTATGAGGTACTGACACATATGGTTGTCAGTGCATGGTAACCAGCAGTGACAAAGGGTAAAAAGAGAGTGGAGCTACTTAACAAAAGTCTCACCTAATAAATGTAATCTTCCAGACGTCTACAGTTTAAGAATAGATTTGTTGTTTTATCTCATGGTTAGACTGCGTTTGGCAACGAGAAACGGTTGTTGCTTTACTACTGTCCCAATCAGTGAGTTTAAATGTGTTTATTTGTGTTTGAAAGTCTTTGTTCAGATTTACTAAGTGACACAAGCTAACCAAACAAGGCAGCAGCAGACCAGCAGAACAGCTGCTGTGTGGTCACAAGCTAAAAACACACATTTTCTGTATGGACTTTGGTACAGGAGAGTGAGCAATTAACAAGCTTCCGTTATCAGCTATAATAGACCCAACAGCAAGATACAGCGGTCAACATACTCTTCAGATATTGTAGACTTGAGCATACAACTTTGTTAAGTGGTTAAAATCTGTTTTTCATTGTGTTACCACTGGAAACAATGTTTTCAGTGAGCGAGAACATGTCTGCCGAGTCTATACTGTTCCATCATTCAATCATAATCAGTTCAACACTCTTCATTCAAAAACAATATCAGGTGTGAACACACATCTACCTCTTCCTCTAATGTAACTCAAACCTAATTTCCAAAGAGAAGAAAAGGGATTCTGTTGTCTACTAATGGCGTATTTCCACCGGCTCCAAACACAAACGAGTGACTAGTGACTTTACACCAGACTCCTGGTAGCTGTTGGAGATTAACCCACGTTTTTAGGATTGTTAAGTAGTTTAAACTTATCTACAGTTCGGCACTGTTCGGCTTGATTTGTGTGTCGGACGTCTCTTCCTGTGATAGCACTCTGGCCAGTCAGTGGCCAGCAGTCTGACCAATCATCGCATAGTTCCTACTCAGTATGCTTTTGGAATCTCGCCGGAGCAGGTACAATGCTAGTGGAAACGTTACGTAAACCATGCCGAGGCGAGTAGAGCCGGTGAAAATACACCATTACACTAATACCCTGACTGACAGGGAATATCTGAGCTTCTCTGTATTTATGAGAGTGTGTGTTTGTGTGTACTCACCATGCCGTGGGAACTGCTCGGCCAGCTTGCGCAGGTTAGTGATGCTGTCAGCTCCCAACTGGCTCAGGATTCCTGGCAGCATCTCAGTGAGCTGCTTGTTCTCAGCGTGGCCGGAGATGGCAAAGGTGTTGGCTGACAGGGAAGCCTGGACCTTAGGGTTGTTGAAGTGGATTACCGTCCCATCGCTTTTTATCATGTTCACCTAAGACAGAGAAAAAGACAGTCAGACTTAATAAAGCAAATTCACATGGCATGAATTTCAGAGTCAGAGTATCACTCTGAATCCCACACTAGATGATTTTAGACGTGATATTTACAACTGTGAACAATCAAAGATTCCTACAGAGACATCATTTTATTGTTGCACACAGTCATGATGTCTGAGAGCATTTGAGTAAAGGGCAGGATCCAATCCCATGCAGTCACCGGACACATATCCAGAAGTAATGTTAATGTCAGGTGTGCACTACAAGTTGCAAATATCGCACTGAAAATCATGTAGCGTTAACTAGGCTTAACAAAAGAGAAAAACAAACATTTGTCAGCAGTGCTTCATGTTTTAAACCTTAATTATATTTGTCAGTTTTAGACACAAGTGTTGCAATGAGTGACACACGATTAGGGATGCACTGATGTATGGTGTGAACCTCGGTATCTGTAGCCAATTTCCAGTTAAATAAGATGGCACTAGCTGATAATAACACCAGTGTTTGAAGTGATCAAAACTACACTTGATGGTTAAGGTGCATTAAAAAGTAAAAGCCATTTCAGTAAACTATCAAACCACCTGTTCAACAGTGTGGTTAATCTAATGGGAGGTTTTTATTATTAGATAATAAATTCCACAATGGGTGTTATCACTAAATATGATGAATGCAAAAGAAGCAAAAAACAATCGTGTATCAAGTCGAACACCACAAAAACCCACGGGATGTAGTTACCATGCAAGGACATTTACGCATAGCACACAAAATGTGTTCTAAATACCTTGCGACTTTAGGTAACATGTCTTTACTTAGTCTTTTCTTTAAACTTCAATGAATATCTCGTCAATTTTTATAATTCAGCTGGGAATTCAACTGGCAAACAGAGCCACACTATAAATGAATGAAGCAAAAATAAATTCCTCAGGTTCAATCAAAAATGTGTGCTTTGATTCTTTGAAACTGTAAAAAAAATAAAACAACCAAAAAGAAAGATTAAAGCCGGGAGGGGAAAAAACAGGACAGCACTGTTATACGTTTCACAGTTTTATTCTTGCTGGAAATGTCTCACCTCTTCTATCCCTGTGATGGTGTTCACTCCCAGTTTCTTCAGGGAACCCTGGAGTTTTTTGTCGTCAGCTGTTGCCGTTTTGTGAACAACCTTTTTCTTCCTGCGGGGAGTTCCCTGGGGAGAGAACGCATGTCAAAGCCAAACAAAGGATTAGAAATGAACTAACTGCCAAACAAGTTCAATACATTGTCTTAGACTATCTTTAAAATCCATTTCATCATAATTTACTCATTTCTGGACCCTGGTGGTGATGCAGCTACAGCTACACACACAAGATCTTGATAAAACCGCCAATTGCTATGACCTGTATTTTAATATCTATCGGCAGTGTTGTTGTAAACTATATGCTCAGACTAATATGTAAGTTCAGTATGTGTTCTCCATCCATTTTCTACCCCTTTATCCTCGATAAGGGTGGCAGGGGGTGCCGTGCCAATCTCAGCTGACATAGCACGACCGGCGGGGTACACACTGGACAGTTCGCCAGGGCCACATAGAGAACAACCATTCACTATCTCACCTATGGTCTATTTAGGGTGTCCAATTCACCTAATCCCCATATTGCATGTTTTTGGACTGTGTGTTCTTTTAATGCCATTAAAAGTGCTTGGATCAGATTCAGAAACAAACCCTTACCATAATTGATATCACTTTCCTCTCAGACAGTGTTTAAATGATGCATTTAACCAAGTCTTTATATATAAAAAGCCACCTTCATACATTTAATCCAACTAGGTGTTTAAATAAGGGATTTTACAAAACTCACTGATCATTTTTCACTGACAAAATCCTGGGATTAAGAGCTCCCGAGTAGAGTGAACGTCTTTGTAAGTGCAAGTGAACAAAAGTGTGTCGTTTTGTTAAAAGCGACAGCATGGTGCAAAAAAGCACAAGGCCTTTGTCACAGCAATGATAAATAACGCCACCTAGTGTGCAGCTGCAGACCTCACAATGAATGGGAGCAAAAGCCAGAGGCCCCAGTTGACGCCTCCTGTCCTCATAAAAGAAAATGCTGAGATCAGGGGGTTGTTCTCCCCATGGCAAGTGCTGGATGCCATCACATTCTTTAACATGAGCAACCGTCGAGCCAAAGACAGGACAAACCTGAGTGTCCAGACTCAGATTTAAGGGCTGGACATTTGACAACATGATTTATGTACTGTAAAAATATTAAAAAGGGCTCCCAAAACATATGTGTGTAAGAATCTCAAATTTCTTTGCACAAATTGCATCAAATAAGCAGGTTATTATGCACATTTTTGATTTGCACTATTGAAAACTCGACTTACTTGTTTGATCACACATGTTCATGGCTTCTGAGATTCAACTGCCCACATTTTACAGATTAGATTTTAACAAATAAAACATAATAAGGAGACTGTACCTTTCCACCTATCCGGACCTCCGCCTTCAGTTTGGCGAGCTTTTCTTGATTCATTATATTCTATATATAAAAAACAAACACATACAAAAACAATTACAAGGTTTTCTACACAAGTGGGTTCCACTGTTTATGTTGAAATACAGCTAACACAGCGTACATTAGGCAATCAGAGCTCAGATCATTCTCAGCTGCGCACATTAGCATTGCTAGCACACACTTGACATATAGCTGACAATTTTACACAAATACACCGACAACGCAGTATAAGCTTGAAAAAAAACCCTCAAGAGAATAAGATTTTAAAAATGACATTTCAATAAAACGTATATTTAACTAACATGGTTGCTACCTAGCTCGAAGGCTTACGTAGCTATTATTAGCACGGTGGCTATAGAAACAAGATATACGAGTTGTCGGTTAAACGAGTGGCTAACAGCTGACGTCGTCATCGAAACAAACGAAGACACAAAATCAGTTAACGAGTAAATCAAATAACTATTATCATGACTATCATTATAAATGCAAATTGTTGGACAACCTGTTAGTGATCACGATGATAATGAGGCTGGAATCGAGCAGCTAACATTCGCAGCAGCATCAAAACACTTTTCCGCTTCTGATTTTCACAATAAAAGATTTGTGGAAGGTTAAATATAAAATACAGGGTTGTTTTTTTTTTACTTTAAATGAAACTGATATTATTATTGGTGTAATAATATAGAGCACGAAACTGGACCTAATGATTAAGATTTGCTTATTTTATCAAGGAAAATTTTATAAAGACTCCATCCATTTTTACATGCTTTTATAATGAGATCTAACTCTATATAAAGTCCCTTAAATGAATGAAATTAAAATGTATACCTTTGTGCATTACTAAAGAATGGCCTCACAAACTGAGTACTTTAAGTCTTTTTTTTGTTCTCCATACCTTTATTTTATTTTATTTTGTTGCTGATATTTTGATATTTTGTGTATGTTGTATTGTTTTTTATTCTTTGTTTATCTCAATATGTTAAAATGTCTTCTTAGAGTGTTGTAAAAGAGAAGTTTAAATTAAAAAAATAAAAACCTTTGCTGCCTTTAGTTTCCGGTTTCAGCAAACGGAGAGCGGAAGTAAAAATTAAAAGGAAAAACGCTCCATCAACATCCTTTGCATTTTGAAGACTTTTATTGTGAAGTGAAGAGGTTGTACTTCTGGGTCGCGGGTTGAACGAACAGTCATTTTTGCTATTCCATTACCCGCTTCCCTCCCGCAGCTTTGAGAAAGAAAAACGGCGATAAAACAAGATGCAGACGTCTGTGGTGAACATCGCCGTGTTCTTGTGTGTGCAGCTGCTGATAACGTGGACGTGTTTCCAGGACGTCGTGGACGCAGCCAGCGGCAGAGGTGAGTTTATATCCACAGTGTCCACAGCTTCAGAGCTGCTCATTGATAGTTACCACAACCCCACGACAAAACACTCTATGTGTAAAAAGAAAAAAGAAAAAGAAAGAAAAGAAAGTGCATAGTCAAAGTGAAATAACCTGTAAATGTATTTATTTGCATACATGGGCGTTTTAAGGGACTTTGGGGGCCCCAGAGAAAAGGCACCAGGGGGCCACTAAGACTCTTTTCATCACCTTTTTGAATTTAAAAAGATACAGATCCATTAAAACAAACTGGACTGGTACTTTGAAGCCTTTTCTAAATTTCATGGGGTTCCAGTAGAGCAGGGGCCTCAAACTGGGGGCCAGTGAACTTCTAGTCTGGTCAGGAGGGGGTCTGGGATGCGGTCAAGTGAAAAATGAACTGTTCAGTGATTTGAAATTAAAATGATATCTCAATTATCCATCATGAAGTTGTAAATTAAAAATCGCCAGGTTGATATTGTACACCATTTCAAAGTTAAAGTGTTTGTTTTGATATATAGTGCACATTTGGCCATGGCCAAAGGATAGGAAAT
Source organism: Solea solea (assembly GCF_958295425.1). Lineage (NCBI taxonomy): Eukaryota > Metazoa > Chordata > Actinopteri > Pleuronectiformes > Soleidae > Solea > Solea solea. The sequence continues at coordinate 4,617,129 of NC_081134.1, read as the reverse complement.
GGGCTTGTACCCGGAAGGTCACCGGGTTCAATCCCGGGAAGGGCCAAGTGCTGGGGTGCCCCTGAGCAAGGCACACTATCCCCCATTGCTGCCGGCTTGTGTGTGTGTATGTGTTTACTACTGGTGTGTAACAAGGATGGGTAAAATGCAGGTTAAAGGTCAAATTCACTGTCACTGATCAGTGTGTGTGTGTGTGCCACAGAACATGGACTGGGGTCTGTATGTGGCCCACAGGTGGTGAGTTTGAGAGCTAAGAGTTGCAGCAGTAAGATGCATTTAAAGACCAAAAATTAAATTGGTAAATTTTTTGCAGGAACTACATTGTGTTGAACTTAGAGGAGCAGGTTCAAGATGCATTTAAGTTCAACACTTCTCAAGTTCACTAATTCAATGCTTCCTACTGCTGCCACCTTATGGTAATAGATGCGCCACCTATTGTGTCGTCATTGTAGTAGTTTTGAAAACAATTTTTACTTTTTTAACAGAAAGTCACATTAACTTTAGTTTTTATCATCAAACAAAATAATCGCATATTTACGACATACATATTTACGTACATAGAAGTTTCATCACTGCTGTCTGTATTGATTATTTGTTTGCTGCCGCCGTATAAATCTACGAGCTGGTTAAGAAGTAGCAGGTGACGGTCGATGTTCCCCTCCAGCCAGATATTGAATAACCGCACACGGAGTCGTATTATCCATAGTTTCTTGATGAACCTTCCTCTCTATTGAAGCTGTATTTAGGGCAGATCCACCCTTTTCCAGAAATATAAAACCTCTTCCACCTCTTTCATTCCCCTGCAGGGTTTGGAGATAATATCCACTGGAGGACACTGGACGACGGGAAGAAAGAAGCTGAGGCCAGGTGAGCTGATACTCAGAGGACACAGAGAGGACAAGAGGGGAGACAAGTCTATGTTTCCTGGATATATATTCACACTTCCTGTCACATTAAAGCTGTAGCACAGAACCTTTTATAGACCAAAACAGTCTCATAGACCCTGCAGTGTATGACCTAGTTTCCCCGCCCCCATCCCTTCTTACTCTCAAACGTACATAAACACACAGGCAGTCAGAGAGAGGGAAAAGAAACAACGGTTGTGTCTCTTGTGATGTTTCTACAGTGGGAAGTAATGTGTTGTATGTCTTTATTTAATGTAGCGTAACTTGGTTACATACGCGTGGTGAAGGAAACAGCAGCAGCTGTCACGGAACGTTTAGGCACAAAGTCAGGCAGCTGTTCAGGGAGCACTTTAATGCTGTTTGGTATTCTCACGCATTCTCAATATCCCACGATCGTGATTGAAATTTAAATATGATTGTGAAGGAGTATGTTTTTGCAGAATCCACATCTGTGTGGAATTAGATTGGTGTCAATATTCATCAAAAAACACTATGAATTGAGCAAACAAAATGAACCGGTGGGAAAAACTTGAGGAAACGAGTTCCAGTCCATTCCATTCTGCCTCTAAATCAGTGTATCTTTTGTTTTATCATTCTATCTTCCTATATTGGTTGATCTATTGTATGTGTCCATATATCCAGTGCTTTATATTGAATATCTTCACTATGGCTACAGGTCTGAGAGTTGTTGTTTTTCACTGTTTGTGAAGTGTGACGGACGTTGTTGTGTGTTTTGTGTTGACAGCGGGCTGCCCATCATGGTCATCATCCACAAGAGCTGGTGCGGAGCCTGCAAAGGTAAATATACATTCCAATGAAAGTACATGTCCACTAATATAATACAAATACAAGAATGGAGCGACTGATTAAAAGTCAGATTATTGGACATTTTTTCTTACGTTTTTCCTCTTTTAGTTCAGTAAATCTGCAGTTGTATTTAAAGGAAACTACTACATAAGACTTTAATTAGCGACTTCTGCATTGTCGACACATTGTCAGCTGATCAGTAGGAGCTGCTACTGTTGTTGAGAGACAAAGAGACAATGTCAGTGAGGTTATCCCAAGAGCTGAACCAGACTTGCCTGTTGTTGGACCGGACTAACGAGAAGTGTTATTATTTTCAGTAAAAACTGGAGGGTGAGTCTGGGTCTGAGGCCCTCACTTGGCACGTTTATATGACATTAAACAGCCGAAATTCAAGCTTGTTTTAGATTGACAAGGAGACCGATTTTATGCTGTGAGATTAAACAAATAGATATTTGTAAATTCATGGATGGTAGGAAACATGCGTTTCAATGCACCTTTGACAATGTGATAATGAACTTTGAACTGTGGAGGGCAGCATTACACCTCAGTGTACAGCCTGCCAAAAATTCCTATTATTGGAAGAAGAAGCAGTCACAATAACTGTTGTGACCTGTGAAGAGTAACAGGTTTGGTTTATCAAAAAATGAGATATATAATCTAAAATTAGTTAACTGAAGAAAGTTAACAGTCTTTTTGTTTTTGTTTGTTTTTTTTAAACCAGCACTGAAGCCCAAATTTGCAGAGTCTAAGGAAATCTCTGAACTTGCACACAACTTTGTAATGATCAACCTGGAGGTAAGAAAATACTGACGGCAGCAGCATTTTCAGGAAACTTCCTTTCTGATCTTTCTTCAATGAATGGCCAGTGTTTCATTCTCTGACCTGTAAATCATTTCTTGTCTCTTATATGAACAGGATGAGGAGGAGCCAAAGGATGAAGACTTCAGCCCTGATGGTGGATACATTCCTCGGATTCTTTTCCTCGGTATGAAAGGAGGTCGCGTTCATGTCAACACTGTTCACGATTCCTTTAGAGAGACTGACTGCTGAATTGTTAACAACAATAAGCAGCATTTTGACCGTTTGTGTGACATTTGAATGAGGATTTGGGTGAATTTAATGGACAAAGCAAGAAATGAATCCATCACCAAAATGGTGGTGAGTTCCTGTTAGGATTTCATCAAGAACTAAATAAACATTTTTATCATCACCATCATCACAGATCCCACCGGCAAAGTCCATTCTGAGATCACTAACAGGAACGGGAATCCAAACTACAAGTACTTCTACAGCAACGCAGAGCAAGGTAACAATGCAGATCATCGTCTTTTTACTGATGGGGAATATTATATTTACAACTGCCGGCATTATTTTTGTTCCTGTTCAAATATTTGTGATTCGGACTGTAAAAAGTGGCTGATTATTGTTGCTCCTTTGCCTCTTCAGTTGTGTCCGGTATGAAGGAGGCTCAGGAGAAGCTGACGGGCGATGCCTTCAAACACGGTCACTCTGTAGACGAGCTGTGAGGAGGCAGCGGCGGGCGTCAGGCCGTAAAGGGCTACTCTTCTTCTGCCTGAGCACCGGAGCGCCCCCCGGGGACGCGTCGCACTTGCCCTGATACAATCTCTTTCAATATTTATACTCATACTTTAAACTTGAACCTTCTCACAGAGCAAACAGTCCTAACATTACTTTTGTATTCTGCATTTGTTTTCCTTGTCATTGTCATTTGTAATGAAGTGTTAACGAAATGCCATATACTGCACTTGATGTCTGTCGAGGATTGACTGTAAACAACTCAAGCTAGCCAAGGTAACTGCTGTGTTTTCTAACCCTCACCTGTTGTTGGGTGAAAGGACACGTCGCGCCGTCTGTATGCCAAGTTCAGACCAACTGAAGTCGACGCGTTTCTGTTGCACCGGCGGTGATTTTAATGGTTTCACCCAACAGCAACACGCACACACTCTGATACAGTGCTTGATATTGGCCAACACCTACAGTGATGTGCTTCCAAAGATCCTCTTCAGTACGTTCTTTATATCCTTCACACTTTTTACCCTGTACTTCTCCTTCCTGTAAAATAATTACTATTCATTCAATCCTGTTTTCAGATTGTTTGTTTGTTTTGCTGCTTGTGAAGTGACACCACCAGTTTTGTTTTGTTTTTTTAAACCAGCCTTGTTAAACTCTTTGAATGAGCCATGGATACATTGGTTAAGTATCTCAATGTATTTTATACATGTTCACAGCCAAGTGTGCAAATAAAGTTTAATGTATTGGGTAATTTGTGTTATTTGGTGTCATTGTTGGGCTTCACGGTTGGTGTATGTTGCCCTGCTCCAACACACCTGATTCAGATAAACAGCTCATTAACAGGCTTCTGCAGAGCTTGTTGACGAGCTGACCATCTGAATCAGGTGTGTTGGAGCAGGGCAACATCTAAAACATGCAGGGCCCAGGCCCCTGAGGACCAGGGCTGGGAAACACTGGTGTAGTGGAAGACCCACTACAGAAGAAGACCCAGGTTCGTGACCCGGTTGGAATAAGGGCCTTTCTGCATGGAGCTTGAGCGTGGCTTTTCTCTGTGTCGCTGTGATGGACTGGCAGAGTGTCCCCTACTTATCGCCCTGTCAGCTGAGATTGGCACAGTGAGCCTGTGGAGGATAAAGCAGTAGAACATGGATGGTTTCATTGTTGGGCCAAGTGGAAACACCTGCCATTTTGAGGCCTCAGTTTTAGAGGCTCGATGTCCATGAGCAAATACTTTATCATGGCTTTGACTCTCAACAGGAACATCCTTTTATAAAATGGACATAATTCTGACCTGAAAGTAGTGATTCAGACCATGAGTAATGGATGTTTTTGTTTTGTTATCATTAGAGCTGAAGATGCTGACATTTTTAGTGGGAGTGACCAGGACGGACAGAATTAGAAATGAGCATATTTTGAATAGTTTTGGAAATAAAGTCAAAAGATTGAGATGGTTTGGTCACGTGCAGAGGAGGGATTGTGATCATGTTGGACACGTTGCTTAAACAGTGTCAAATCAATTTACAGTACATGCATATAAAATACTTATATTAATTAATACACATTAGCCAGAAACATTAATGACACAACAGTGAAATAACTATATCAAATTTTATTGTCTATCCAACAACAGGGATCCCTTATGGTTCGTCATACAATATACAACTGCTGTGAACAGCTAACATCCAGTACATGACACTAATTAAGTCACTATTTCAATTCAGTTTGACAGTGATTTAATTAGTGCACTTTACATCAATGCGAGTGCTTTTATTTTAAGACATCGGATTGCAATTGTTCCCATTCCAGACAGTCTCTCCCTGTCAAGCCCATGTCGCTGTACAAAATGTCTTACAGCATATGATTTTTCATGATGAAATAAATTACAGGGGAGGAGGAGGGGGGGAAAAACAAGCTTCTCTAAATATGCCTCAGTTCATGACATAACAGTGCTAACGGACTATAATACCATAAGAAACATAAGGAATGTGTGTAGTCAAACCTGAATTAAAGGCATACAAAGGTATTGCTCAGTTACAGCTCAGTCTCTGATGGATGGAAACGAGGCTCAAGCTGAGATGTTTAAGGGCACAGGGAAGAATTAAAAGAAAATCACAAAATAAAAACAACATTAGTAATGTGAGTGTGGTGAAAACGCTGACATATTTTTAACATAATATCCTGTATAAGATTTTAAAAGATGGGATGGAGGGAAAAAAGTGACAAAATATTGCTACAAGTTATATAATTACACATGTTCACATATAAAAAAAAAGCCTATAAAAAGCTGTGTGACACGTGTATTAAAATTACACAGCTATTAAAACAAGTGATTAAAACCAAGCGATTGCTTTACAATTTAAGTTTGCGCGCGTACCATTTAAAACCAGTGTAGTAGACCACTGTTAGAGTATGTTGGCTGTTCCACCTGAGGAACAGTGTCAAGAGCTTTTAAGAAGCAGTTAAGAGCGATCCTGCTGCCATGGTGATTTTATGAACGCTTTGATAAAACACCTGGAAGGAATGAATGAATGAATGAATATATTCCTCTGCGTGCAGGAGGCTCGTCCAGTGTTGGAAACGGAATTCTACATTTCATGAGACTTCTGCGAGAGATCGCACTGAAATCTGACGTGTGACATTTTTTTGCATTGACCGACAGACTCTCCATCGCAGTGCAAAGCTACACCTAACAACGGAGTGATGGTAAGAACACTTCATCCACCTCTGCTTGTGCTTGTTGAAGTTTGTCCAGTTGGCTTCTGAGGATAGTGAGAGGTGAGTTGGGGGGCGGCATCTGTGTGTGTGTGTGTGTGTGAGTGTATGTGTGTGTGTGTATGTGTGTGTGAGATTCAGAAGCAGGAGCAAATGAAATTAAAATCTTCCCTGCTTGGCGTCACCGATGGCTCCCCACACGTCAAAGACAAACTCATCTGGGAAAGCGAAGTCTCCGAGGGTCTCGTCCAACGCCATGGCAAACTCATCCGGGTTATTTTTGTCGCGGCCAACCTCGACCATCGTAGCAGCTAGACAGACAGATGGATAAATACTTTATTGATCACATTGTCCAGCATCTCTTGACAGATAAATAATAAAAAGCAGATGAATAAATAAATATTGCAACAGCTGGACAGAAGAGCAGAGACGGACGTGATGCAAATTCAACTTTCTATATCAAAATGACAAGATGACTGAATGTTTTCCTTTTTGGTCAAAAGAAAGGAAAGCACTGTGATGTTTTGATGGTGGAAGGAAACCAGAGAGCCACAGGTTAGAATATGCAAACCTCATGCAGCATGCAGACTTCACACAGAATGAGGTAACAGTGCTGACCACTAAGCCGCCGTGCCTCCACACATGGATAAGTTTCTGTGTATTTCTTCTGCTGACTGCACATACAGACAACATTGTGTACAAATTCACATTTCAACACCAAAGTCATTCACTTCTGTTACGTTTGAAATTCTCATTTTAATAAATTCAAGAACAGCATGTCTTTGCATTGATGGATGATACAAGTAAATCCTCAAGAACAGTGTTTACCTGTTTTTATATGGGGACTCACACACCATTACAAGCCACATGCACAAAAGAAATCGTGACAAGAGCAACTGTGTGCATACTACGATTGATTGACTATTTTTCTTTGTGTGTGTGTGTGTGTGTGTGTGTGTGTGTGTGTGATTTCTCATGGTACTCCAGCTTCCTCCCACAGTCCACACACATGCAGATTGAAGCGAGGTTCACTGGAGATTCCACATTGACCAATCGGTGAGAATGTGAGTGTGAAGGGTTGTTTTTCTCTGTGCAGCTGCATTTCTATATGGCAGATGAGTTCGGTTCAACTCACTATGGGACCCTGATCTGGCTTGTGTTTCAGCTGTGTAGGCCAGCTGTGTCAGCCATGTTAATGGCACACGCCTACATGATTCATGAAAAAAGAAACAGCCTTGAATCCTCTCTCTATCATAATGTACTATATATTTAAAACATTTATTATTTGCTTTCCCCCGCCATTCCGTTCCCTTTTGTCACCCACAAATGGATGATTCTGTGTCAACCACTAGCTCAATTTGAGGTGCTGGACTATTGTTATTTGAAGCAAACTCTCAGTTATGCTGATCCTGTAACAGACAGGCCAACTGTCCAGGGGGCGGGGCTAAGATGGGAACTGGCCAGAGCTGAAATCTGATTGGTCCCTGAAGAGCCCCTGTCCTGTTCATGTCTGTCACTAGGTGCTTAAACGACAACCAGAGATGACAGATGAATGCAGTTCAACTCCCAAACAATTGGTGGCAGTAATGAAGTAAATAGTTGTGTCCACCATCAATTAAACTAACTGAAGAAGAAGAAGAACGCCTAATACCCTAATGTCAGCTGAGATTGACTTCAGCTGCACCCACAACTGTAAAAAGATAAGTGGTATAGATAATGGACGGACGGAGTTCATATCACTCACCGAGTTCAGTGTCTCTGATGCCCATGTAGCTCTCGAGGAGATCGTCCACTTTCTTCACTGCCTTCTCCTCAAATTCTGTTGGCTGCAAAACACAACTCCTTTACTCCTGCACGTGTATTATCTGAGAACATTAAATACGAGCTTGTATGAAAGCTTTTGTGGGCAATCTGTGTGCATCGAAAACAAGACGCCATAGTAATGACATCAGTTCGATGAGCACAACAATAAAAGACATTGATGTGGAGGGAATTTAAATGAACTGTCAAACCCAAGGACCAAGAGAGACTAACCTCGTCCTCTACAGTAGCCGGGCCTTTGGAGCGGAGTCTCAGTGTCCCCCTCCCTGTGCCGATCTTGTTGTCACTGGCAGGTTTGGCTCCCTTTGACCTGGGCTCAAGCATTTCTATCAACCAGAAGAAAGAGTGTGTTTCTCAAACATATCAAATATCTTTATACCTTCTGGGCATTTAGATGCACAAAACAGCTAGTTTGAGGACATCACAGAGGCCAAATTCTGTTTTGTTTTGGGTTTTTTTACACTTCATTGACCTATTAATTAATCAAATCATCTATAATATAATAATAATAATAATAAAGTCAAACCCACAACATCCAACTCACAAACATGTTAAACTTGCTCTGAGCCGCACTTCATTCCTGAATCTTGTTTCTTACTCACCAAACGCCTTCATCGGCTCGACCAGTTTGAGTGTGAAGGACTTGTCTCGGGGCAGCTCTTTGAGCATGCGGGCCACCTCGTAATGCCGCGTCCCGACAATGTTGTGCCCGTTAATGCACTCTATGTGGTCGCCGACAGAGATGACCTTCACCCCGTCCACGACACTGCCCTCTTTGATGCGCTGCCATGAAAAGAGAAAAGAGAGGAGGACAGCAAATGTCAGGGATGTGGATAAGACGGTGAATGTTAAAATACCACTTTTATGTGTCCGGTACCGATATCACAAACTCTCTTTACAGTCCGTGCATAGAGAAGCAGGCGATATAGAAACATTTGTATTGTATCAGATTTTACATTTGGTCTGATATTAGTCAAAATCACTGATATTGGACAGATAAAAAATTTAAAATCCATGTTTGGACATCTGCTTTATCAGCTTAGAGGTCTTTGAACTAGAAGGTTTTTCCATATATGTGTGTGTACATATACATACATATATATATATATATATATATATATATATATATATATATATATATACAGTATATATATATATATATATATATATATATATATTTTGCGTGAGTTAACCTCTCTCGGTGAAAAGAAGAGAAGATGTAAAACAGTCCAGATGTGACAGAAACGCTGCATTTGACAAGTTATTACATCAAATTCAAATGTGTCAATCAAAGGCTCTTTGGGCTCTTTTTAAATTCTCGAATAAAAACAACAGCACCACAGAATGAAGTCACCCGTGGTGTCATGAGCAGTGAAGGTTTGTCAGGGTGCAGTGCAGCGTCAGAGTCACATGATGGCACATGTGAGCAGCAGTGTGTTCTTCACTCACTGAGACCAAAAATAAGCACCTGAGACCATCTCCGCCCCAGGGGCAGCAAACAAGCTGAATCATGACATGCACCCAGAAAGCCAGTTTGCAAAATTAAAAATGGCAGTCAAGGAAGTGCTTTAGCAGCTGCTGGTTTATACATGGATGAAAAGGTCAGGACAATAATGTTGTATCAAATTAATATGCAGGAAACACCCGTTTAACCTATTTTAGAAAGTTAAGGGATTACTAGATTGTTTTATGCATTATGCATATTAGCTGTATCTTTGAAGATTTTTCTCTCCTTTTAGTTTGGTCAGCAGAGGCCAGTCAATTTAAATAAAAAGCCAAACTTTTGTTAAAAGAAAAAGCAACTGATGAGTAGGGGTGGGCGATATGAGCCTAAAATAGATTCCATCACAGTGATAAAATAGTAATATTTACGATGATATTTGACAGAATTTCAAAACAAATGGTAGATGATGACTGACTGACTGACATTGTAGATGCATTTTGCATCATATATATGTCTATAGTGTGAAATAATTTAAAAAATGACATACAGAAATAACTCATTATAACTTTAAGTTTGAAACCTCTTTTTCATTTGACATTTGACACGTATCCTAAGGGAACATTTCCACCATCTGGTGGAAATGACACAACAAAGACTTTTGATATTTTGATAAAATAGAGAGGCCTAACCTAGTAATAATGGATTTCCTGATAAAATGTTGAGTGAGTACTTATCCCTCTTTAATATCATGCACAAACTGACTAACCTGTCTTTAAAGATGGTTAAACCCAGGACTGCCAAAAGTGGGGCCAAAATTGGATACTTATTGTAATAAAAATGTACTTTTTGTTGCGATTAACCATGTTAAAGAATATTTAATCTAGGAACCTTGGATCCCAGTATCTTAATACCATATAAAAGTTGTTTATTTTTGACCTGTAGCACATACCATGTTTCAGTTTCATCCTGCTGAGGGCAAAACATTTGGACACCTCCTGGTTTAACCCCAATAAACTCAGCTTTCTGCATTATTTACAAATACTAGCATTTAAGTACATGATATATCATGGTTGGTCTATCAGGAAAACCAAACAAAACAGAACAGAATTTTTGATTTGCTATCCAGGGGGCAAGATGTTCCTTAATGTCCTCACCTTTATGAAAGCGTAGCCCGCGCCGTTGTCTGTGATGGTGAGGCCAAGAGCGTCTTCAGATTTATAAATTTCGACCTCCTTCTTGATCCCTTTAATGTGGGCGAAGATAAAATCCTCCAGGCCGATCTGCCCCCCCAGCAGCTTGTCCATGTCAATCTTGTGGGTGTTCAGGGTGCAGAACAGGAGCTGTGCAAGACACGCAGACACAAAATGTCAAATTTGATGAGGTTTAGCAAAAAAAAAAAAAAAACGTTTAAAAAAAATAAAATCTTTAAAACTAGGCAGACAGAAAAGTAAAGACATTTGTCTTTAAAACAGTGAGGGAAACACTGAGAATAATATGAATTATTTACACACAAATCACAAAAGAAAGAAGCTCTATTGTTAGCCACAGCGTGAAAACTGAGTCATATTCAAAAATAAAAGTGTAGGTGACAAACTGCTTCGTCAGAATGCTAAAACCAGGAATCATCAGGGGGCTCAGTCTTCACTGCAGCAGGCTGACTTATGCACATAAGTCCTCTACCACACCAGTGTGTCCATAACTGTGGATTTAACCGAGATGTGTCTGAAGTCTCGAGGCACGACCAGTCTGTGGTGAAGCCAAGACAGAAAATGACCTTTCCTCCCGAGCCAGAACTGAAGAAATCTGGCTTCACACCTTGCTGCAGCCGCATCTTGGCAGAACGGAGAGGTGGAAATGTGATCACCCAGAACATGTTACACAAGTGGACAGATTTGACAGCTCTTTAAAATGAGACACGACAGCGAAACCCAGCATGAGACTGTTTCTGAATCATTTATTCACCAAGACAGAACATTACGTTTTATTGCATTAATTATACAACTGGATCAGCTTCTTAGTGTAGGGCTTTGAGGAACACAGAACCAGGATTTAAGAGGCCGACTTCCTAGTTGCATAGTCAACGGGGGATTGATTTGTACTGGATCACCAGGAAAGTGACCTTGGTGCACCAATCAGGCTCTGGCAGCGAAAGGCCTTGCCTTTTTATTTCAGAGCAACAACAGGCGCTGTTCACACATGCAGTTTCGCTGACATAGCCTCTCACGTTGCCTGGGGTTACCAGACTATTAAAGAACAGGATTATAATGGAGAGGAGGCCACAAAGAAAGAAACTGAAAGACTATGGAGGATACTGTAGCTGAAATGATGTCTCTATTGCTTTCTTCTCAAAACAAAAAAAATAAATAACACAGACACCTCCCCCCCAGGCCACGTTATTACCCAAGAGTGAGTGGGAGGAACAGCAGCAGACGCCTACAGCCCCCAAGACGGCCGACTGTATTAAGCTGCTTCACTGTAACACACGCAGATCTCCGTGTGTTACAGCTCTCCTCCTGCTGGGCTGACAGCCACAGCACGTTCACCTCACACTGTCATGTGTGTGTGTGTGTGTGTGTGTGTGTGTGTGTGCTTCTGCTTTGACTGATGACCCAGCTCACAAGAACTGACACTTCACCTCCCACGGCCCGGCATCACACCAACCAAGGCCTTGATATTCACACAGACAAGGGAGAATGGAAGGAGCAATCTGTTCAGCATCAACCATGACGGTGCTATTTATGAGTCAGTGCTCACTAAGTAATTTACAAGTATACACCAAATCAGTTGGAGGCGACAGCTTTTCTGTTCATTTTTGGAGAAAATATTACATTCTACATGTTTTTAAAGTCTAGGAGAGAAACTCTTTTTTTGTGACGTGCCCAACAGTGACACTTGGTCCGAGGCTTGAAACTGCAAAGCTAATTCCGCACTTTTTAGACCCACTCTTAGGGGACGGGACCTCATTCCCAGAATGTAAACAGTGTCCGCCATCTTTGCTAACAGTTACACTAACAGGACCAAGTGTCACTGGTGTGCAAGTAACAAAGAAAAGAATGTAGATATTTCTCAACTCAGGGGAAACTGACGTTGGGAAGTACAGTTTTTCAAAAATACTACCCCATTCTAGTAATACAAAGCTATATGCAAATTGGTGAAGTATTCCTTAAACGTAGCTTTCTCCACCATTATCCCACTGTAAACTCACTCTACTTCAGCCAGGTAACTTCTGCACAAGTTCCCCTCAATTGTTCCAGCAGCGCCACCGTAAATAGACATCAAGTAGTGACAAATATTAATATCAATATTTGCCCTGGTGTATCGATTAATGTATTGCACGAGGAAGGACAACGTTATATATCACCAAATCCATATTTTGGCGCACGGCTAAGGCTACATCCATACTACTCTGTTTTCATTTAAAAATGCATCAATTCTGCTCTGAATGGTCCCAAACGTGCAAAAATGCAGGATGGTGTTTTAGCATAGTAAACAAAGACCTTTAGAAATTATGACCCAGCATCTTGTTTAGTATGAATACAGATTACTTCTGAAACAGAGCTAAAACATCGTCAGGAAAATCTGAAAAGCATTTTTTAAATGAAAACGTAGTAGTATGGATGGATGTAGCCTGAAATCAACATCACCGTTTGCATTCGCTAGCTGTGGTCAATTAAATTTCTTAGTTGAAACAAGTGTTAAATTTCTCTATATTCTAACAGCTATCACCGATCTAGTGTCCATACACATGAGAATGAGTTTAGGAGAATGTGCAAAGGTTGATAGGTTTTATTCACACAGAACTGGAATTGTGGGAGCCCCAAAAACATCTCAAAATGCCCCCCAATACACTACTTTGGGAAAAAGATTATGTCATAGCCCCACCTCCATCATCGTGCCATTTTTTGGAGTAGTTATGTGGCGGGGCGGCGTTACAGCACCACATACAGGTCTGGCATATGTACTACAGCATTTAGAGTCATTTCTTTTTTTTGGGGGGGGGGGTTTGTATTGGGTGAAGACATTTCTTGAAACAATACCAATAAGATGACATGGGGAATGTGGACAAGACCCTAGACTAGTGAGCTTATAGACAGGCCTCTGTTTGTGAAGTTAGTCTGTTTTTCAATTACTAGATGTCCCCCCTGCATGTAATCCCCATAGTGAAATTAGACATTACTCCTCCGGCAGTGTCCTTACAGAACGGTACAGCTCAATAAATACAGCCTTTAAAAAGGTACCTGCTGTACCTTTTAAAGGCTGTATTTATTGAGCTGTAGGCAGGAGGTTTTTGGAATTGTCTGTGTTCATGTGATGGAAGGAGCTCAGAACACAAATACATTTCTAACCTGTGAATAATCCTCAGTTTCTCTCATGATCCTCCTTGCTTCAGCTTTAATTGGATCTCCCTCTCATACATTGTCTGCACTGAAACTGTGATTGAGTAAACGCTTGAGAATTCTGTTTCTTTGGCAACTGAACTGTCCGTGACCGGCGTGAGCTTCAACGAGCCATAAACAAGGGTCAGACTGATAGGACAGAGATTAGCACTCATTATGTTATTCCAATTTCCTGCATTGGTCTACTGTTATTACAGTGTTTTTGCTGTTGACAGGGAATGCTGATGTAAGCGGTGTGTACTGTGGCGTGGCTGCGTTTTTAAACAGGAAATCACATTCATCAGCATTCGAGCCAGTGTAATCATTTACCTAACTGCGGATGTGAGGCTCTTCACAATGACTGTTTCATAAAGGTGGGTCAAAAAAACAGGGCTTATTGAGAAAAGCCCGTCTTAAATGAGCCTAACAAAGTAAACTGGCAGGACTAATCTGTTTCACAGAGCCAAGTCGGAGCGACTGGGATCTGTGTTTTTAAAAGCAAATATATAAATGTTGACCTGGAATGCTTGGAAAGTATTTATTTACTTCATTAACAGTGCAAGGGAGGATTTAAGGTGCATAATTAACTGAACACTTGATGACAAAACGTGAAACTCAAGAGTTTTTGGTTGCTGTCACAGCTGTTCAACAACAACCCGCTCACACAGCACAGTACATCACCACACCCATCACACGCAGGTTAGAACAAATGTTGATTTTCTCTCGCCATGTACCTGAAATCTCCTCAGAAAAATCAGTTGTTGTTCAGTTGGCCGTGTGGTTCCATGGCAACACTTTCCTCAGCATCACCGCTGGTAAACAACCACTTAAACCACTATAAAAATAAGATGCCGTCCAGTCAGCGCAGTGAACACGAACACGAACACACACACCTGGGATCTGTTTCTGCAACATCACACACTCGTGAGCATCACATTTTGTTTTTTTATGAGCGTGTGCCGTGCTCATAGGCAGATTTGCTTCCAGGACACTGAATATAATCAAGTGCAACTTCTAGTCATCTCTCTGACCTGTCTCCAGTGGCTATTAAAATGATTTATTTATTTATTTATTTTCCATGATGTAGAAACTAAAGGAATAACAAATGAGAAACCTGAAAGCTTCTATATTACAATCAGAAAGCTTCCTTTCTGATATAATGAAATAATCCTACGAGAACAATTATACATTATTTGGAATAAACAAATTTGCAATTGAAAGATGCATCCAACAATTTCTTTAATTAAAAAAAACATACAAAAGCAACTATGTTGCTCATCACTTAATCGGTTTGAGGGGTTTTTCAATATTAAAACAAGTTTTCTGATTTTTTTCATCATCAACATCATCATTTTCAGGTTTGAGAAACACTGATCAACATTTTCTGACATTTTATGGATCAATTGATTACTCAATTAATCGAGAAAATACTTGTTAGTTGCAGCCCTATCTAGTAGGTTCGCGGTAAATTATATTATAAAAGGCTTATTTTAAGAGAAGCACATGATTTTTTTTTTACTTTAATACCACTATACACTTACAGTATAGGTAGTGTATTAGATTCTGCAACACCTCATAAATGGAATTGCACGTACTGTAAAAGAAAATTATTAATTAGGCTCTGAGGAAGTGTTCTGATAACATTTTTTACCACACTGAACAATGAAATTGATTTACAGCAGCCCCACAAACCTTTTCTCAACCTCATAGTTTTAGAAGCTTAGAAGACTTCACATGCAGAAAGAGACTAAAGAAGCAGGTGAGTCTTAGCTCGAGTTTATCCTGCTGCTTGCGTGGCTTTCACACACCAGTGAGCGCAAGGAGCTCAGCGAATACAAACTGCAGACTGAAGCTTAAATAAGATTGTTTCCCCCTAATCCTCCCCGATTAAGAAATGTCAGGCTGCAAACGTGGAACGTACAACCACCTGGAGCCTGCAAAACAAAGACAGGATGCATGGTTCACAAGAAGCCTCAGGTATTCAAACTATAGGCAAATGGCTGTGCGTGCGCTGTCTGCGAGCAGCGAGCAGGTTCACTGCAACAGGTGGACAAGAGGCAAAGTCACACAGCCACACCTAAAACTCTGCAGCTGCCTGTAGAGACAACAACCAGACTTTGACCTGAGCTCATAAAACAGCCCATTTAAAGCTCTGTCCATGTCACATCGTGCCTTTTGCTGGCTATTCATTTACATAAAATAGTCTTCAATTCACGTCAAATTCCTTCCCATCAGTTATTGACTGTTGAATCTATTGTAATGTCAATTATAACGTCTATTATAACATCTGCTGTCAACAACAATAGGTGCTCAGCCGATCTTGACGTGCTGTGGACGAAACAATGTAAGTTCATTGCGTAATTCTAATGAGGCTCAGCTGAGCATTTATGATGTAACCTCAGCGTGACGTGACCTGACGTGACGTGACGACTAATTAACACACCGCCACAGTCACAGTTTCTGTGAAACTATTTTGACCTCGAGAAATAAAAGAGTTTGTTTCACATTGTGGTTGTGGTTTACACAGAAGCATCTACTTCAGCTTATAGACGGGAGAAAAAAAGAGACAAACACGGCTGCTTTTGACAGCTAGTTTGACTCATTTCATCATAGTTTGGTGTTACCGTCGTTCCCTGGAAGTTGGGACATTGTTTGAAACCAGTAGAAAACTTGCTGAAAAGTTACATTTTTGCCATTGTTTACAATAGCAGGGCCGCTAGTTTCGAGGCTTGTATTGTCTTGCACTTTAACCCTAAAGAGAATTTTCTTTTTTTTTCAAATCTCACAAAGGGAAAATAATAAAAGCAAAACTAGTTTCTTTGTCATTTGTACTTTGTTTTAAGGAGAAAGATCATAATTCAAAAAATCTCATATGGCACAGCCCCAGATAAGGAGACATGAAGCCATGCAGTGTGTGCAAACTGCATTATTCTAGATATTTTGTATGCACTTACTGATATATATTAGCTGTCATTTCTTCTTATTAAATATGTAGCAATTACAGATTAAATCTGCAGTTTATAGCCCAGTAATGACGCCAGCCAAGCTTCCTTTTGTGGTAATACATTGATAGTTGTAAAACGTGTAAATGCAAATTTAAAAGCCATCACTCCAGTAACTCTGCACACTGCTCAACAAAAATAAAATTCATGCAAATAAAATTCAGCCATGAAAGGATCCTTTCTAGACTTTGAGAAGCAACCACTATTTAGTCTGTCACTGAGTCTGTGTCACAGTTGTACACCGACAAATGCTGAATTTCTTTTCTTTTGAGCACATTCTTTAGTAGTTTGCTTTTGTGCAAAGATAATGATTGAAAAAAAGAAAAAAAATAGACTGCTCTTTTGTCTGTAGTGAAAAACTGACCTTTACTTAGACGCTTTGATATGCTCAACAAAACTAAAAAGATAAAATAAACAAAATACCTGTAGCTCTGCCTCACGTCTTTTTAGTGTACCAAAAATAACAAGCCACTGGAATGTCAAATTATTGTCTGCTTAACTTTATTTATTTTCTGCACTTACACTGTTTTCTCTTGAGGTCACACCTCAAGTTTTTAATGAGAATAAGATACTCCTCAGCATATATAATTTAGAAAACCAGTAGCCAAACTTGAGCATCACATTTGCAACAGTAGCTCTAATTGCATGTATTGAAATGTATTCTCCATTTGACAATAGTGGCTGTTCTTTGTCCTGTCTGACACACACACACACGCACACACGCACACACCCAGTCAACATGGGCACTACATTGGGGTTTGGTGGTGTTTATGGAGGGAGGAGGCCCAGGGCAGAGCTGGTCTCCAGGGTCCACTGGGACGTCTCTGGCTGTGGCTGGGACGAGTTATCTGGTTAGATTTGAGGCTGTGCCTGAGCAGGACGTGAGGGACTTCCTGTGGTAAAAACCTGTGGAGCCCCAATCTAACATTATCTCATTGCACTCCCTCCCTCCCTCCGTCTATTTGTCTTTGTACGTGCGTATAGTTATTTGTGCCAGATTGCTGGGTCAAAGGAAAACTCTCTGACACACATTCACTCTTTGCCTCTATTGTACGTCAAAAGGATGCCAGTGTGACAGTAAATGCTTGATGGTATGACTTGAAAAGTTGGCAATTGAATTGTAATTTTCCTCTGCTACCTTCTTGTAAGACATTCAGGCATAACTCAAGCAAGAAACTATTTCTTATCTGCCAATGAAACAACTATCAAAACAAACGAGATTTCTTCCTCCTTTTTTATAAAGGGAGGGTAGAAAAAAATGACAGAGGATGAGTCAGTACATAAGCAAAACAGTAGAAAGAAACTAATTATTGAGCAAGTCTGACCAGAACTGCACACGTTAACATAATCTGAAGGAAACTGGGCTAAATCATATTCCTAAAAGTCGTCCTAACACACCATGTGACTGGGAGTCATATTACTACTAGGGCTGCAATGATTAATCAATCATTAATCAATTACTAAACTATTTTTGATCAATAATTAATGAGTTTGAGTGTTTCTTCAATGATTAAAACAAGCTTTCAGGGTTTTCAGCTTCTTAAAATTGAATATTCTCTGGTTTCTTTGCTCCATATAACAAAGAAATCATTAAAACTTAGTTGCTGTCCAAATTACTACTAAATGTATCTGTCGGATTCTCCACAGTTGCCACCCCCTGGTAGAAGAAGACAACACTAGTTGTCAAAATAAAAGCAATATTAAAAAAATTCCAGATGTTACCATTGAAGGGTGTATTGCGTATGAGCCGCAATTCCACTTTGAGGAAGGTGGCGGGGGCATTTTGCGTGTCCATGGTTTGGGAACAGTGATCTCGATTGCCTCTACTGCTGACGAAGGCAGCGGGGGAACTCTGTCCACACATACACCGCCAAGTGAACTCACTTATATCGCCATGTGTGAAAAACCACCTCATGGGAACATAAAAATGTTTTAGCGATATTTGAGAGGCTTTTTGAAAATGCAGGTGTTTCCATAACCAGTTTTTATTGAAACAGGGCAAAAAATTAGAGTTCATGCTCTTTCAGCTCAAAAGATTGATTATGCAACCAACTAGCCACCATCTAAGTCTGGTGGCCAGGTGGAAACACTTGATTCCCCACCAGTGTTTCTATACTGGGACAAGGACGGTAGTCCAATTAAATGGCTTAGTCGTGCTCCAACCACAGCTCTACTTAACTGTCCATGGAAACAATTGTCTTTGTCTATAATACTTAAACAGGGCAGCGGCTGGTGGTGAGTGCAATTCAACCTTCATATCTGAGATCTGTTTGACTCCTCTGTAGCAATGTGGTTGGAAAACAACAAGGTGTAAGACAGCATCAGTATTAGAGCAAGTCTAGACAGAGACAGATGGCTTCTTAGAATATCAGTAATAAGACATGATGGAACAAATGCTTGTAGAAAAAGGCTAAATGTCTAATGCAGGCGAAAAGAATAGTTCACTTTGAGTCTTGTTGCTTTCTTTAAATCAGAAAGATCAACAGGAATATTCTGTGCTATATTTAAAGTCTTCTTCTACTGTGTAACAACCCCACAGAGACTAATTCCTTTCCAATTATTGCACTTGTTAAATGAAGCAACTGTATCTCTGAGCTTCCAGAGGGAAGGAAGTTTGCGACTCCAGCTCCAGTAGCACAGTAGGCTGATAACAGGCTGCCCTGCCGGCCTATCTAGTCATACCCAGGCTGACGCATGCCAAACATGCCACTCACACTTTCCTTTGAATTGAAGAGTTAAGCTCAGAGGACTCAGACACGACTTTTGTTGTGTTTGGTTCCAAAAGGAATTTGATGCTGAATGGCCATGGAATGAAAAAAACACTCTAAAAATAGATGCAAAACGAATTTGTCAAATAATAATTAACTGTGATATAAAGATATTACTCAGCTTTAAACGACTGAAGCTGTGGGCAGGGCATGCTTTACTAATGCTGATATGACACAATCAAAGTTCAATTTAAAGGCCACCGTGGCTCATTTACAAACAAACAGTTATGTCATGAATTGAATGTGACTGTCAAATAAACTGTCTAGTAGGAATGCGCCGGCATTTAAAACTCTTTCCGTTTGTAGAATTATATTGGCATTGTCAGAAAATATTAATAATATAAGTATAATACTACTAACTGTCCATGTTGGTCTTGCAGTGGGATTTTGCTGTGTTGTATCAACATGTTTTCAGTTCTTTATCATCATTTCACAATATATGTGTCTTATTTGGATTCATGATATGTCTGATATTTGTTTTCATTAAATATCAGTTGATTGCTAAAAAACAACAACATTAATAACCACTTCAGGCCTTTGTGGTCTTTAAATTCGCAGCATGAGATTGACGTTTATCTTCTGACAGGAGCACATCTAATCAATCGTAAATTGTTTATTTAAAGATATGACAGGACCTTACTCAAACCTTCAAACTGTCTGATAGACATCCCATGATATTTCCTAAAGTATTTGTTTTAACATATTTTCATTGTAAAGCAGAGTTACAGCAGTGGTACAAACTAATATCCTGCTTCTTCCTTTCCTGAAGCCTTTAAGATGTTATTTAACTTAAACTTAGCTGTAGCCAGGTGTGCGTTTTCTGTTTTTTCCTAAGTGAAGCAAGTTTTTTTTCTGGAACATATAATTTATTCAGTCGTATCATTCTTAATGTAAATGTTGAAGGTGCGTCAAGATTCAGTTCCAACTCACAATCGCAAATCCATACAGTTCACTCTCATTAACAGTGACGTGTATTCGTAACATTTGAAGAAAAGCATCAATCCAAAATTTGAACAGTATTGGCGCTTTTCCATTATTCAGTTCTAGCATGACTCGGTTCGACTCTTTCTTCCATTAGTGATAGTAACTAGTGCTTTTTTTGGTACTAAAATGTGATGTCATCAACAGACTGTCAGACACTGATTGGTCAGAGAGTGTCGTCAATGGAAGAGTCATGAGCACGACGTCCGACACAAGAATCTAAAGTGAACAATGCCGAACTGTAGATCAGTTAAAAAAGACTTAAAAATCCTGAAAACGTGAGCTAATCTCCAAAATTAAGCAAGGCAATTTCTGTAATTACTGCCAAAAGCAGGTAGCAATTAGAAGGTGGTTGACCGATTTACTAAATCCAAACAAAAAAAATGTATCAGTGAAATCAATTTCTGCTTAATTGTCAAGGATTCATACTCATCCACAGAGGGGGCCAAAGGGGGCCACACAACAAACATTTGCCCTGATACCCCTCAGGAAGTTCATTCGGCCGTGTCAACAGCATACAGTGTAAAAAGTCGAGAAAAATGTGGAATTAGGTAGAGCTTAAACCGCTGACTGTAAGACTAATGTTTCCTCTCCGCGAAGAGCAGGTGAGCTCTTACCTCAGGTGGACTGATATTAAACGCCTCTGCTATTTTTGAGTACAGCTCCTTGACGTTGGTGAATCCCTCGATCCGGCCCGTGGGGCTTCCGTGCGCCAGCTGCGTGTGGAAAACCAGTTTGGGCCGCAGGTTGGCAGGTGGAGGCGGGAGTCCCGCTCCATTCACCGTGGACTTACCCACGGTCCCGACACCAGCGTGACCGCCGCCGACCTCTTCGTTGTCCACCAGTTGCTCCTTCGTCGACTTGTTTTTCTTCCTCCACGGTCCCAGCGGCATCTTGACGCGGTCTGCGAGTGTGTTTTTCCTGCGTGATATATCCGAAAGTCCCAGCCGCTGCTCTCACATTGAAGTACCTGTTGAGTTCCAACCAAGCCGTCCTTATTTACTTCCTTATTTCCTACTCGCTTCCTTCCTTCTTCCCTTCCCTCCGCGAACACTTTCCGTCTCTCCTTTCCTTCGACTTTGTTCGTCGACGGTGTAGAATGTGTCCAGCAGGTAGATGGTGAGTACGAGATAAACTCTGACACAACTCACGCAGCTTGCGCCTCGGCTAACAATAGCTGCTCTGTTTGTGTGTCTCTCGTGCCGTGGGACGCAGGCGCAGTGGGAGGAACCGTGGCTCCACGGGGCAGGAGGGTCCACAGTCCCGGTGCACCTGCACACTCAGCGCCACACAGGGACCAGCACTGTTAAACAATTAGTCCGAGTTTAAAAAACACGTGATGCAGGTTAATAGAGTGTCATTGTGGTGATGTAAATAAATATATGACTTAATTTTCTTTGTATACGGATGATGAGCCAGTGGCCCCTGGGTCTCAGTAGCTGCTAAATTATCCATTGAAAACAATAATTAAAGTAGTAAATTAATAATTAAATGAGCAAACAAGAGAAAATAAAACATTTGACCAACTAATAACAAATGAAGTAAAAAAGAAGTAAATAATTTGACGAAAGTAATACATTTTTGGTAAATCTCCTATATTTACATACATACTAATGTTGGAATAACATGTACATTTACAGTACAGTAATTTTTACCTATTCGAATAGCCTCATCGAAAAATGATGAACAAATGTGTTTTCTTTGACTGTTTCCTAAACTGATGGATTGTTCACTCTGTCATCTGTGCTTTTTTTTCCTGGTATATTTAGCTTGAAAAGTTTGAAAAAGAGACTTGCAAATCAAGCATTACTGATGTGTGGAGGCTCAGTTTTTGTCTCTATTTAGGGATTTAACCTGAAAAACAGTACAAAAGTATATAGTAACAGTTAAAGCATTTAAAAGGTACTTTGTTACATTGACACATAATACAGATTTTGTTCTAACCACTTTACATGTCACACACCCACTACTTTGTGAGGGCGGAAATATAAACACAACAGATTTTAAATGTCAACATGAAGCCAGATAATAGTCTGATGAAAACTTAACTGCAATTTTTTTTTTATTCCAGCCCTTTTTACCTCCACCAAGTGTATCAGTAAGTATCTGCACTGAATCACCACCAAAGTCTCACTCACTCATCTTTTACCGCTGTTGTGGCACTTGTTATTCTTATTTATCAAAAAATGATTTTGGTTTCCCTTTCAAATCTCACATTAAATTAGTGACTGAACAAGCACTGCTCTCAGTGGACCACACGTAATCAGGCTATTAATCACATAATAATATACTGTAATTTTACATAAGTGCAATATACATATATGATATCTCATGTTCAACCCTTGTTTATACTATACATATCAAGCCCATGGTGTATATATTCTGGAAACTGTCTATAATGTACATTCTATTTTAACTTATATTGTTAATATCTTTCTATATTTTGCTTTCACACATGTGGAAATGCATAAAATGTTTATTATTTATTATCGTTATCTTTACTGTCTTTGCTGCTGTGACAATGTAAATGTCAGGACTATCTTAACTTATATTATATTTCAAAAAGTATTGTTGGTTTGATATTGGATCCAGTGATTGTCATCAGGCTTGGTTGGATGGAGCAGGTGTGTTTACTCTACTCCCTCCCTGGATAATAGTGACTCATCATTTACATAAGCTGTGGTGCATGTGAGTATTTCAGGGACATCGGTGTCACTTTACACAAAGGTTTGTCAGCAAAAGGAGCATTTTTTTTTGTCCATTACTCGACGATGATTTAATAACTTGCTATAGTGGCTACTCAATAATGTAT
Source organism: Solea solea (assembly GCF_958295425.1). Lineage (NCBI taxonomy): Eukaryota > Metazoa > Chordata > Actinopteri > Pleuronectiformes > Soleidae > Solea > Solea solea. The sequence continues at coordinate 4,593,968 of NC_081134.1, read as the reverse complement.
ACGTTGGAAAAATGTATTCATTACGTACATTACGCAGACATGTGATAGATATACCATCTGTCTTATAGCCCTGAGTCATGATGAGAGATGTGGCGTCCCCTGGTGGGAAAATGTAAAGGTCTCTGTGTTGGCAGCTGATATCCAGCAGCTGAGACCAGACGGCTATATTTACACAGTCATCATTTTACCACTAGTCGCTTCAGTCGAATTTTATTTTTAGTTTTTATCTTTGAAATTCTGCCACTTGTGTTTCAAAACAACAGCATATCCACATCTTACTATATAACTGTGCTGTTTTTCCCGAGAAGAAGGTGTAAGCAGTCCTGGTGGGATTTTAAAGTGATTAGTGTTAATATTTCACGTGGGGAGGATGCAGTGAATGCCTCTCCGTGACATCATATTCAGGTGGAAATGTTTATTTCAAAATTCAAGCTCAGTTTCTTCACATGTAAGATTCTAAAGTCCAGTCGACCAGCTTCCTCTTGAATAACTTGTACACCACACATATTTAAGACAATCTTGAAATGGACAAAATCTATATGAGAGAATGGAAAAATGTTCTTGTTTTGGCACTGCAGATTTTCCCACGATCAGTGGGGCTTATTTTTGGCAAATGTAGACTCATTCACAACTAAACACATCCAACTAAGAGAAAAGATCAAGTGGAAAAGATCCACTCACATAAAATGTGTACTTTCATTGTAAATGTTCCCATTCTGGGACTAATAATGGATTATCTTATACATAAACAACCCATACTGTCTTTATCAACCTGGCAGCATGCATGGTATTTATCAAAACACCAACTACTAGCTCAAAAAATATATACTGCACATCCATCTGTGAGCTGTCACTGTCGAGTCCTGTCATGCCATTTTCTCCTTTCGTTCGTTTAGCATGTGTGTGTGTGTGTGTGTCCTTCGTCCTAAGCAGGTAAATGCCGTTTCAAGACGTCCTTGGCGTTGCCCGGCAACGTCTCAGGAAAGTTCACGTCAAACTCCACCACCAGATCTCCTCTCTTCTCTGGGTTCTTAGGAAGGGGCAGACCCTGTCCGGCGACAGTCTTTCTCATGCCAGGCTTGATAACGTCCGTGATCTTCATGTTGCACGTCTTCCCGTCTATCGTTGACACGGTAACCGAGCATCCACACAAAGACTGAAAAGACAGGGATATGGATGTGTCAGCAGTCTAACATATTGTCTTTTGTCGAGGGGGAAAATAACTAACACATGAATTAATCTTTTATATTTGTCAGCCTATTATATAATTATATGATTACATAATAATTATAATAAAATAGAGCTGAATAATGATGCATAACATTCTTAAATCTGTTTAATTTTAAATTATATCCCAAAATGCAAACTAACAGTGGATGACAAAGTCTCACTAATGGGCCATTTTGACAAGTTCCAGCAGGAAAAGCACAGGTCTTACTCATCACATTAACAATGATTGTGTTCAGCTCTTGTTAGTGTGACAGTGAAACAGCATGTACCCCAAATCGGACTTGTAAGCATATCCGATCAGAATTGGATTTTCCAGACCAACTGTTCACATTATATAGCACAAGTTATCCGATCAGATCCATGTGTCCATATTGACATAGTCTAGTCGAGTCTACCACATTGATTTCTATAGTTACAGGCCACGATCTTGAGTATTTGATATTGTGAGATTTTGAACACTACCATTTGGTGGTACTATTGGTATGATAATCTATGTTATCAGATTGGCATTGTTTGTGTGATGGCATTATTCAGCTGCAATTTTGTGTAAAAGCTGTTGTGGTCCCCTCTCTCACTTGCTACTGTGTTTTTGTTGTGAGGGTATGAGAGTAATATGTGCTATTTCTGGATTGCATTATAAGATTTTCCTGCAGGTCCCCACCAGAATTTCCAGACCAAAATCACCACTGCGTGCAACTATTTTTTGGGGATCGGGACAAATTTCAGCTTAATCACGCATCGTGCATCGCGTCGTATACATGTGGTAACAAGCGCCAAGTGAATCCCTCACGACCAGCTCCAGATCAGCAGTGGTCGAATGAAAATCAAACCTGTTTGAAATTTTTGTCGGCTTTCGTGAAGGTATCGCATCCTAGCATTGGACGGCATAGTGTATGCACATAAATCGGGAGCTTTGCTCTTTGTATGTCCAGCTTAACGTGCCTCCAATCAACTCCCCTCTCTCCAGAGCTACGTCGTTGTTGTTGTTGTTGTTCGAGTCGAGCTGCGATTGACACAGAAGACACTTTGAAATCCTATCTGAGCGACCAAGACGTTCAGATCGTTCAAATGGTGTACAAATTATGTATGTAGACACCTCTATACTTGTTGTAGAAGATGTTTTTCTTACTTGTACTGTGTTGTCAGAATCGCATTCGAAACCACCTCTGTATGTGGTTTGAATCAGATTTGGAAATATCTGATCTCATGTGTTTTTCAGCTGTCCAGACTGCCAAAAAAGTCAAGCTAGATACAATTTACATATGCTTAAAAATCCAATTTGGGCTACAGTCTAAACAAGGCCCAACAAGCCGTAGCTAAATGGAACTCAGCCATCACTATTTTCATGACTGGGGCCCGTCAAAGTGGCTTATTTCTGTCATTTAGCTGGCTTATACACGTCGTATGCGATAAACCCGTGACATATTATATTTGAGAGCAGCAGGGCTGCTACAGTGTCTGCATGCAGCAGTCAAACACTGAGAGACGAGGTGGTGAGGTGTATTTCTGAGTGTTGAGGACAGTCAGAGGAGCCATATAAGTACATCTTGCACCGTGAGTGTGTGGGTGGCTGCCGCCTCTGCCCTCCCTGTGATACAGCTCCTATTTCTCAATGTTGATGAACCAGATTACATAAGTGCATATACATAGTCTGTGTGTGTAGATACAGTACTATGCTTACACAGTGTGCTTGTACTTTCCAGGGAAAACAACTTTTCAGGCAGACTATGTACCGTACAGTCTCTGTCTCTGATCAGACTCTATTAATACTACTAACACTGCCAAAACAGGAAATGCCTCACCTGTCGTAAGCTCACACGAACGGTGTACACAATGTTGGAACCTTCCCGCCTAAAGTGAGGGTGTGGTTTGTCCTTGATGACGAAGACAATGTCAGCAGGAATGGTGTTTGGCGACTCGTCTCCCTCCCGTGGGAACGTGATCTTGGTCCCCTCTTTCCAGCCTCTCTTGATCTCAATATTGAGGATCTTGTCCTCATTGCGCATGGTCCTACCGTCTGGATTTAGCCTTTTGCGGGAGATTTTCATCCTCTTTGTGCAGCCGTGGAAGACCTCCTCCAGGGAGACCCTCAGTTCGTGGACGATGGCCGGGTCCTGCTTCCGGCGCTGCTGCCCCCCCATGCCTATGTGGCCATCCCGAGGGAAGCCGTTCAGGTTGAAGCTGGTGAACGAGCCAAAGGGGTCGTTTCCGTCCACATCCATGTCCTCGTCGTCGCGACCGTTGGCTTTGCGCCCAAAGAACATCTCAAAGGGGTTTGAGCCACCAAAGAAAGTGGCAAAGGTGGCATGAGGATCCCCGTGGAAGGTGTAGGTGAAGGTGTTTCCTGGGCCTTCACCAGTGGGTCCACTTCCTCCCTTGAGACCTGGTGGAAAACAGAAATGACTCATGAGGAATCCTGACATTAACACTGCATTGTGGGAGAGCCTTATGCAACAGAAGATGACTCCTCTGATGACAGGGATGTGCAGTCCCACCTGCTGGACAAGTTTCATACAACTGACCTTTCTAAGTGGCTCGTGTTTCAGCCATGAGTGGACCAATCCGCCTTCAATTTGCTTTGTTCACTTTAGTAGGGGACCAGTGAGTAGGCCCGTAGTAAAATGACCAAGAGAATTTTGAGTCGAGACATTAGAGCAAAATGTCTGTGGTCCAGTTTGTTCCACAACATATTTAACAATCAAATGTACTGTAGGGTGCTTTTTAAAGTTATTCTCGAATTTGTTATTTTGTGACTTTGGTGTTTGAGATCCTTTGTTCTGATTTACCACAAAAAAACAACTAAACAACACAGCAGTAGACCAGCGTGTCCAGTGTTCCCGAGACCTGAAATCACAGATTTTCTGTATGGACATTGGTGCAGCAGAGTGAGCGGTTTCCAAACCTGAGCTGGAAAATGTTGCCTAGCAGTCAAATAAAGTGGCAAACATAGTCCTAACATAGATTTTATTGGGTGAGCCTTTTGTTAAGTGGCTAAATCTGTTGTGTGCTCCCGCTGGCAGCCATGTTTCCAGTGATAATTATTTTTTTTGACACTGGTTCTCTGTGCCAACATTCATTTATTATTTTTTTGTCCTGTGAGCACTAAAAAAGGCTTTCCCAACCTGGGTCCTTGGGAGTAAGAATTTCCAAAATGTGCACATGCCTAGTGTTTAAGACACATTACAGATTAAACACTGACTTGAAAGAGACATTTCCCAAATTCATGTGTGTACATTTTCATGCTACCATGGAAATGAATCATATCAGAACCAAAAAAAACAACACATTATTTCACTCTTTCACATTTTTCTTTCACATTCACTATTTCAGATTTGAATATGTGGATGCAAAAAACAATCAGTGGTCTCGTTCTCCCTTTCTCACATGAAACATGCTACCCACCCATGACCATCTGGACTGACAATTAACCATTTAACTGCAGATACAGTTTAATAGAAGGTTCCACGTAATTCAACTAAATGTACAGTCCTGTACAGTGTGTCTGTAAAGCTGATTGCTGGGCCTTGAATTAAAGCCAGATGAGGGTTATATGTACCTATATATTCAATAATCCAGGTTTTATACGGGTGTACTGGGAACACACTGTGTACACACACTGGGGGTTTAAATGGTAGGATGAAATAAAGCATTCACATACCTTCCTCTCCATACTGGTCATAAATCTCTCTTTTCTTTGGATCACTCAGGACTTCATATGCCTCTGCGATCTCCTTGAATTTCTCCTCGGCGGATGCAGACTTATTTTTGTCCGGGTGCCATTTCAGCGCTTGTTTTCTGTACGCTTTCTTTATGTCCTCCTCTGTGGCTCCTTTAGAGATACCCAGCGTTTTGTAGTAATCTTTGCCCATTTTTCGCGCAGCCCTGGAAAATAGAAAATAAATAAACTGGAGACACTGTCTCCGGGAGAAGAAGAGGAGCTGCTAGAGCTGCGGGTGTTAGTGATGAGGAAGAGGAGCGGGAGGATGAAGCGTCCTCAGTCTGGACTAATGATAGACAGTAAATGTCCACAGAAACACACACGCTTCAGGATGAAGACCATTTAGAGGCGGTTAGTCAACGGACTGGACCCTCTGATATTTATCCTGGACTGGATGAGGCTCTTTAAATAACCACCGCTCCCTCCTCCTCTGCATCCACAGCGTCAACATCAAGTCAGACACGACACACTCATTCTGGATCCGGTGTGAAAGCTGCTCCGTCTGTCCCGGATCAGCTGTTAGAATATCAGAATATTAAAAGTGATGTTAAATGTCAATAGTTTTTTTTTCTTCCCATACAGTAACTGCTCATTCATCTTAGGCTTTCCATTTGATCTGGTGTACTTGTTTTTGTCACTTAGTTTAAAGGTCCAGTGTGTAACACTGAAGGGTTATGTTAAGATAGATTAAGCTTTTTTTTAATATATTTTAGCAAGGAGTTTGGTACAGGATGGTAACAGAAGGGTTAAGAAATAGAACATTATAGAATTGAGATTTATATTCTGCATAAATTTTGCCTCACTGCATCAAATATTCGTTACACATTAACAAGAAATGTTTTTAGTCGAAATGGTTTGTTTTTTGCTTAATGTAGTTATACATTTTCACCACTAGAGGGCACTGTCATCCCTCAAACTCCGCCTATGAGTCCTCTGTCTCTTTGTCACTAATTCTTACACACTGGACCTTTACCATAGGGTTAAAGGGGTAGATTGGTAGTGGGTATAATCATTTCCAACAAGCAATAATCATTATTTTATTTGAGGAAAGTGACATTATGATGTGAATTTTATTTTGAAAAGGCATTTCCGGGTTTGTTCTATCTTACCCAGTGTAACTTGACCCTCCCTGCACTGGAACCGACAGCGGCTTTTTCTAGAAAGCTGAGGCACGTCATTCACTAAACCGAGATCCTTTACTCATCATCCAGGTGAGCTGTAAAATAAATAAATAAATACATAAAAATAAAAGTCCTGCTCGTTGTGTCTGATGTGAGTGATGAAAGAAAACGAACAGCTGCGCCTGCAGGCTGTAAACATGAATCACTGCAGTCTGACTTTTCTAAAATAAAGGATGATTTCACTCCATTTTATCCCTCAGACACAAGGTAGAGGCAGACAACTGACCAGGGCCTAAAAAAACCAGAATATTTAATATATAGCAGTTTTTATTTGTATTTAACCTTAATGAAAATGTTTTCTGGATGAAAGACAAAGCATTTTAAATCCTCTAATATTATGAACCCACTTTTGGTCTATATTGTCTAACATTCGTGTTTAACAGGTCATCATTTCAATAGTGTCTCTTATGAACTTTGTTGTGCTATTATGTATAATGTTTCTGCCACTGTGTTTATAGAATTGTAACAACACAAAATAAATGTCTTTATTATTATCTTTCTATCTGTGCTTTGTTTGTACTTTTGTGTTCCTGTTCTTGAGATAAGATAAGATAATCCTTTATTCGTCCCACAAGTAGAAATAAGTTAAGGAAATGAAAGAGTATCAAATACAATTACATGTGTGCAAGGGGAAACAAAGATGATCAACCACAATAACTTCGCTATATACGGTATATAAACAGTGCATTCAGGGAAGACAGTGTTAAAATGTAGAGAAACTATATGAAAATAAATAAATATACGTGGAAAAAAGTTGAACCTGTCAAGTGTCAGAAATATTTCATATCACACGTGTAATTATCTGAAAACCACACATGAATTATTCACATGCAAACGACTGCTACACGTAATATGCTTCACATTCACTGTGACATAAGTGCTTGGGTGACTCATGCATGAACACGACAGAATAAAACAATCTGATACATGTACAAGAAAACAATATATATTAAGGTAAAGGTTAAGTAGCGTTAACTAGTTATGGTTACACTAGGGATACTGTTGTGTGTGTGTGTGTGTGTCAGCATGTTGTTGCTCATTATCTAGACTTTTCCTGTTGTATCCATTTGCCTCGACACATTAAAACCCTACATGGATTATATTCATTTATTCACAATCCACTCTCTGTCTGTGGAAGCAAATATCACAAATTCCCCAAATAGAAGTGTGGCCACAGTGATGATTCATGCGGCTGCTGAGGATGATGACGGTGGGGCTGTAGTTGCCTCTCCTGCAGCCTGCAGCGCCACCTGCTGCCTGACTGTTAAAACGAGCCTTATCTCAGTGAGCCAATGATAAAGCTCACAGAACAGTGTGCATGTGCTGCATTGACCCTGGACTCTTCCAATGAGTCAGCATCAGTGCAAGACTGCAGGTCTGATAATAAACGCTGCTTCTCATCACTGCCTTGGCCTCAATCTCTCGCTCTAAAAAGAAGAGGATTTTATTTGTTCACACCCTGAATATTTAAACGTTTTTCAAAAACAAAACATGGATCAGTTTCGTGGCTTGTTCGTCAAACTGGACCAGGACAACGATGGATTCATATCAGTGGCAGAGCTCCACAACGAAATGAGGAAGCATGGGATCAGCATTACAGACGACAAGGTCCAGGTAATATTTACATCTCTCTTACATTTATCGCAGCATTCAATATATTGCATGTGCACTGTCCTACCATAATGCAACTAATTAATATCCCCCCCCCCCCCCCCCGATAGAATATCGTTGACTCTTATGACAAAGACAAAAATGGCCTTTTGGATTACAAAGAGTTCCTCAGCTACATGACGGACAGAGAAAGGAAATGGAAAATTTACTTTCATGACCTTGACAAGAACAAGTGTGGTGAGTAGTTTGGAGAATTATACATGTGCTGCTTTATGAGCTCTTTATGGGCTCTACCACAGATTTAGAAGAAGTGCAGTCCTACCCGCCCTTATTTTGTTTTATAAGGGACTATAAATACTAATATTTTACTCATAAATACTGTTTTCAAGGTTCAAAGAAACGACTTGTTTCTGGTAAACAAAACATTGAACACAGCTACAGAACTGTGACCGTTGCCCTTTGAGTGTTCAGTGTTACTTGATAAGCACAGCAGCCATCACTTGACACTTTTGCAGCAATTCAGCGGAAGATCAGTCCAAGTATCTGTTTGTAATTGTGTGCATTTCTTCTCTGATCAGGGGTGATTGACCAGGAGGACATCATATGTTTGTTTAAGGAGTTAGGAGTGGTCATTTCAAAGACGAATGCAATAAAAATAATACAAATGTAAGATTTTTTATTTGCAAACTATACAAGAAAGAGTTTCAAAACACACTGGTGTGATGAACATTTCACTTGTGCTTTTCCAAGGAATTCATACTTCATTAATGTTATAACATCGACTGTATTCATGTTTGAGGATTAGTGATACATACTGTGTGCTTATGTAATACAAATAGCCAGATTGTAAGCTCTAATTGAAGTTTAAATTTAATATATTATAATATATATAATATTCAGATACGATTCAGCGCTAAGTAGCCAATCACTTACTAACATTTACTTCATAACTGTAGACATGATAACTTCATGTGAAACTCTTCAACTCTGAGACACCTGCCTTTATTTTATGTCTTTGTTTACTGCTCTTTGCTAAATCAATGATTGACCGTTATTCATAAAGACATCATTGGCAACCTTCACAAGTACAAACTAATGTAGAGTGATACTATGATACGATGGTGACAGATGGTGACAGATGGTGACAGAAGCATAATTGTTACAAAAACCAACAGTGTTTGTTGTTGTTTTTGTCGTCAGGATGGATAAAGACAGTTCTATGACGGTGGACTGGGGTGAATTCCTGCACCATGTCATCCTCAATCCTGTGGACAACATCAGGGAGCTGGTGACCTCATGGAAACACCAGCTGGTAAGAAGAGGCACACTGTGATGTGACACCTTTCAATGTGATTTAACTTAGAAACTTAGAAAAGTCCACCTGCTGCCTTAAAAATGTGAGTTAACTCAACTTAATTTAATTTATGATAACTTCCAACTTGCTTTCAATCATTTTAAGGAAATTATACTATTTAGTTTAGTATATCAACTTCATTATTGGCACTCTTCCCTTGTCTTTTGTTTCTTTTTTATACCTCGAAACTCACAGATATGTAAGTTAAATGTTGACCACTGGGACAAAATCATAATTTGTTGGTTTAAAATCTCAGCTGACATAGGGCGATAGGCAGCGTCACACCCTGGACAGTTCACCAGTCCATCACAGGGCCACATACAGTATAGAGACAAACAACCATTCACTCTCACACCTACGATCAATTTAGAGTGTCCAATTTGTCCCACGCACACACAGGGAGAACAAAACTCCATGTAGAGAGGCCCTTGTTCCAACCGTGGATCAAACCTGGGTCTTCTTGTTCAAAGGCAAACACGCTAACCACTACACCAATTGTGTGGCTTAAGATAAAACTAATCCCACAAATTCAAACAGACAAAAGTTAAGATAAAACAAGACAAAATAAAAAATGTTATTAAAATAAAATAAAACGAACAAATTCAACACCGCAGATGGAGTTTAAAATGCAGAATAGAGAAAAAGATGGCTGAGGTGATAGTGTGTGTGAGTGTGTGTAAAGAATGTCCAAAAATTTATAAGAGATATATAAAAAACTTAAATTCATATTATCATATTTTACAGTGTGGTCAATTGCTCATGTTGTGGACATAGTTTGACATTGTGTACTTGACCTGTAACCATATACAGTTATAAGTCGTCACAAAGGATGATGACGAAGGTGTGCCGTCTGCGTTTGTAGGTTTTTGACGTCGGGGAGAGTCGTGCGATGCCTCTTGAATTCCCTGAAGAGGCGTCTGGGTTTGGAGTTTGGAGGACGTTTGTTCTGGCAGCAGGACTCGCTGACGCTGTGTCGCGGACTGTGACAGCACCCATCGACCGCCTCAAGACCCAGCTCCAGGTCAGCTCTACTAACAGTGGTGAACGCTTCCTTTTAAACATCATTTTTATGTGACTGTCACACAGCTTCTAACTCAGAGCGTTGTAACTCAATATAACCCAATATAACTTATTAACATATTTGCTGACCAAAGACCATGAGACACAAGTTGAAAAATTAGTACTTTGAACTCGGATGATTGTGTAATAGTGCTACTAAAGATATAACAATGGACTTCCACAGTTCAATAGTTATAAACACATTTATTGTTAATAGTGGAGAGTGTAACGCCTGCTTGGATATTCATTTGTGAAACCTGGATTTAGTTTTCACCTTTGTTTTCTTGGTAGAACAAGAAACAGATCAATTAAACCATTTGTGTTTCAGTTACCAAGGGTTAAACGTAGAAAATGTTTGTTGTAGACAAAGCATTATTTAAATTTTTTTATCTCCATGCCGTGTAGAACACTCATTAGTTGAAACCAAACACATCGGAGCACATCTAGAAGTTTCCAGTCCCTAAATTGTATCCAATCTTGTTGGTTCCCTGACCTTTGACCTTTCCCTATATAAAACAACCACCAGACATAACAGATGAGGGGTTGATTAACTTTACTATATGCTGTATTTCTGCCCACATTGCACTTTACAACAATTTAACATCAACCATTTTCTGTGTACTTCATAGGTCCATGGATCTAAGGCCTTCTCCCAGGGCTTCCAGGAGATGAGAGCAGGTGGAATGAAGTCAATGTGGCAAGGCAACGCTGTAAATGTGCTGAAAGGAACCCCACAGTCGACACTACAGTGTCTCATCTATGCCCAGGTCAGGCTTCTGGTAGCACACTGACTATCCAGTGTGAATTATTTATCAAAGAGTTTCCTATTACGCTCAGAGCGTCTTCTCTTTCTGTCCAGATGAAGATGTACACCCAAAGCAGAACTCAGCAGACTCTCACGGTTCAGCAGCGTTTTGGGCTGGGCTGCATCTCTGGCACCGTAGCTCACGCTGCCTTCTACCCTTTAGAGGTATCAGTGGCAGGTCTGAGTGCTCCAGTGTTTCTGTCCTGTTCTGTATTTAGACCTAACAGCTGTAAATTATTAATGTTTATGATAAAGTGGTAGAAAGTGGATGGATGGATGAAATGTTAGTATGTCATTACTATAAATGTGATGCTTTGGTACACAAATGAGACTATTGAGGTGGTTCATAGTCACAGTGTCTCACACAATAAGGAAAAATGTAAAAAGGTATTACACGTTTAATCAAAATGTTGTCGTGTCAACAAAAAACTTATTTTCAAAAGTTGAATCTTCTTTTAAAGGAATACTTCACCGATTTTCATTTAGCTTTGTATTACTAGAATAGTAATACATAGTATATACGTAGTATATTTTCCTTCCATTCCGTAAACTGAAAACAATTATTCAGTCAAAATGAAAGAGCAACAACCAACATTCCCATTAACCTGAGGTATATCACCTTTGCCTAATTGAGAGCACCACACCAATGGCACACAGTGTTTTTCAGTAAGGATAAAATATTATAACAAAAAATATCACTGAATTTAAGAAAGGAAAGCTTAAGAATGGAAAAGACAAAACCAGAGCTTTGAAACAATAAACTATCTCATTAATTAGTATTTGTGTTTAAATGTATACATCCAAACGCTGTGTTTAATGCACCTGTCTCCTATTATTATCTGCCCTTCTCAGGTATTGAAGGTGAGACTGAACCTGCAGCAGGTTGGAACATACAACGGAGTTGTGGCTTGCGCCCGATCCATTTACAGAAATGAGACTCTGTCCTCGTTTTACAGAGGATTCAAACCGAGCATCCTCTGTATGATTCCCTATGCGGGTGTGGAGTGTGCAGTTCACCAGGTGAAACTGAAAAATACCTCCACCTCCGTGTCACAGTGACATGTTGTAACTATTTCCTTCTTGTTGCAGTCGATTATGAACTGGGCACATAGTGATCCGGCCTACAACAGTGACTCCAAACTGTTCTTCTTCAGTTTTGTAGCCTTTGCCTCTGGACAGACGACCAGTTACCCACTGGCAGTTATCCGTACTCAGCAGCAAGCACAGGGTAATGTTTGTTTTTGCTTCAACTCTTTTTTTACTTTATCCGAGACAATGAAAGATAATGTTTTCATCTTGTGTATGTGTTGCAGCTTTCATCTCAGATTCACGTCCAGCTTCGGGCGTTTTACAAGGACTCATTGGGATATATGAAAGACATGGACTTAAAGGATATTATAGTGGCATGGGAGCCAGCTTTGTCAGGGCTGTTCCATGTGCCTTGATGAACTACACTCTAACTAGGAAATTTGAAAATGTGTTTTCTTCCATGGAGTCTTGAGATTTTAGCAAAGAGGTTGCTGTCTTTACATGCTGAGCTGGACGTGTGTTAGCATGTGATACAGCCTTTAATGCTAATGAACTGTTTAAACTAAAACTATGAGATCCGGCGCATTATAAATTCGATGAACCTCATTGAGTACTAAGGCAAGACTGACTTGACTTTATAATGTGAAGCGTAATGACTACTCGCATGTTTATAATAGTGCTTAATAAAATATTTAATTTCATAACAAGGGTTGACCTGTTTCTTTGCTTTGACCGTTTCTGAGTGTCTTTCAGATGTGGGTATATTTTTGTGTATTTTAAACCTTTTTGTCAAGGCTGGTATAAGAATGAACACATGCAAAAAGCAATGGTTTAAGGATAGTTTGCTATTTTCTTCTAAAGAACATTTATTTTTCATATTTCTACACCAATTTGCTCTAAATAAAAGATTTTTTTTTGAAGAATCTTTAAATGTGAGATTTTAGAACATTACTCTCTCCTTTTTGTTCTTGGAACCATAATACTGCAAGTATGAGACAAAAGTGGAAATGTGGATAAAAAGGATAAGCTACACAGCCGAGAACAGGCTTGACAAATTAAGAAAAATATGGAATATTTTTTTATAACTTCCTTGAGAATAGTAATTTTGATGTCGATGGTTGGATTAACGATAAATTGGATTGAGTGTTCCCCCCCCCCCCCTGTGACAGATAATGTATATTCTTATGATTTTAGTACTGCTATGATGTGAAGGTGCAGATTATTGTGGACAGATGTCTTTATTATAATTATAATTTTGTTTGTGTGCCTATTTATTCATTAATTTATGTTGTTTTTTGATTGTCTTTTTATATGTCACTGGTTGTACTGATGAAATTGCCGTATTTGCTAATTAGATAAATATTTAAATAAAAAGTAAAAAAAAAAAAAAAAGGTTTTAAAGACAAAATGAGACCCCCGATCAAGTTACTTTGGGCGGAAGATGACTCGCGAAATAGAAGAAGAATTAAAATGACGAATTGTAATAAAGGCTGCTTTTATCTCCAATAAGTACTTTAATCTTAAAAGCACGCTTTACGTAAAAATAAGTTCGTTTCAGTCGTGTTTTAGAATAAGGTCGCCACCTTTTGTTATACTTTATCGCGAGATTTGAAACCTGAATCTACGAGGTTTCCGCCACATACCGTGAATCAAAACCCGCCATCTTGTCGCGTCGAACAGGAGAAGAAGATATGGCTGACTACAGTAACGTGGCCCCGCCGTCCTCTAACGCCGGAGGTGGCATGAACGACGCTTTTAAAGACGCTCTGCAGCGAGCGCGACAGGTAAGAAGGCACATTACACCATTTAGGACACGAATACGTTCGAAGTCGGCTACAACGGGTGGCTTTTTTGTGTTTTTCTGTCGTCACATACGGGGTTGTGGCTAGCTTAGCTTAGGCTAAGTCGACGAGTAATATCACGCCACGCTGCAAAGACTCTGTGAGAACGAAACCTGTGTTTTATCGTGTGGACACACCAGGCAATGGTAAATGTAACTAAAATATCGAGATAGCACGTTTAATGGAAATAATAACATCTCACACTTTTAGTAAAGGATGGGATACAGCATTCCCTTTGTTGGTCGCGACATACGGATGGAAAAGAAGGCCGCATACAGCGTGTCCACTCGCCACTTTATATAGAGGGAAAATCGGTGCATTAAAGTGACAAATTAAACTGATCGTTGCCGTTTTATTCTGTTTCAGATCGCGGCGAAGATTGGCGGCGATGGCGTTGCGGCACCTCCAACAAACGAGTTTGGTTATGGAGGCCAGAAAAGGCCCCTGGAGGACGCTGGTGGGTATTTTCCCATGCCTAACCTGAATATCGGTCAGTGGCTTAAATCGATTCAATGCAAGTCTTATGAATTAGTGCTTGCCTGTTTGTTATTAGCATCTACTACATTTTAATCTTGTTTTTTTGTTCGTAATCTACCATAACATTGTCTTAGCATAATTGTGGATTTTTAAGATAACTACTAACCACATGTTGACAAGATTTTATATTGTTGCTGTTGTTCATGATATATGGCGTGCTATGTTTAACGGATGATTTCACTGTCCTCAGCTATCAGTGCCTGGTGGCGAAACTTGTTTTATAATGAGCTTTAGAACTTGTTGAAAATGTTAGGGGATGTTTTAGACTGTAAAAATGGGTTAAGTTTATTTTAGTTTTACTTTTCCAGATAATCAATTAATATATACATCTCAGGCTCGCATGAACATTGCTTTCAGCCTTCCGAGGTACACCTAGGTTGTACTAACACATGGGTTTTCTCTGGGTTTCTATGGGGGTGGGGGTGGGCACCACTGTCCATTGTGATAATACAAATTGTTATTTTTAACATCCTTAAGCTCCTCCATGTGGATGCACATTCATTTCCTCTGTGGCTGCACAAGATGTTGCATAAGCATACAAGATACTTCTGCAGGTTAAACTGGATTTGCCAACTGCTTAAAAGACTCTTTCGATTAGCTTTACAGGTTTATTCCTACAGATAACCCGTAAAGCATACTCTGCACCAGGCCTCAGGTTCACTGATACTTGTGGAATTGTATAATCCTTAAATATTTGAGCGGTAGTGAGTTTGCTTTCTTTACTCTATTAGTTTGATGCACTGTGCTGGAGTAATGCGGTAATGAATCCTGTAGTGCAGCCTAACACCACAACGTTGAGCTAATTTGGAAAAAAAAGTGAAAAACGTATTTATTTCGTTATTGTATTTAGTTGGAAACACTGGAGCTGTTGTATCGGCCTGAATAGGTGTAGGTTCGCCCAATACATTTCTGGTGATGCAAGTTTTTGTTGAGTATTTTCAACACACCTTGCAATTAGAATTTCATGCACTGCTTCCAAGTCATTTTCAGACTTTGGTAGTAATCTTAGATTATAATGACATGCTAATTCCGGTCATTGTGTTGTCACAGACCAACCGGAGACGAAGAAGGTGGCTACAAATGATGGTAAGAGACACAATTACATAGTTGTAGTAATGGTTCAATCCGTGTCTGTAATTCTTTACACTTCTTTACCTACAGTGGTTCGCATTAATTGGACATTTGGTTCATGTTTTCTTTCTAATGTATTTCTGTTTATTCTTCCCAGCCTTTTCAGCAATGGGAGGAATGGGTGGACCTCCACGGTGAGTAACTGAATATTATTTAAATGTTTGCTTTCCCCACTTCCCCACATATGAATAACTCTCAACAATGAATGTCTTTTCATTCTTAGGTCAGCATCAGAGGATTTCAAAGTTCCAGATGGAATGGTTGGATTCAGTAAGTTTCTCATAAATGACTGACGTGTAATTTATTTGTTGTCATTGAGTATTATTCATCACTAAACTCATTTTCTCTTTAATAGTTATTGGAAGAGGAGGTGAGCAAATATCACGTCTGCAGCAGGAGTCTGGGTGTAAAATACAGATTGCTCCTGGTAGGTTTATATATGCTTCTCATATCGGATGCGCGCATATATATTGAATATAATCCTTATGATTTTTTTAACGCATCTCTTTTGTGCTTTAGACAGTGGAGGAATGCCAGACAGGTCGGTGACATTAACAGGATCACCAGAATCAATCCTGTAAGTAACCATTAATACCAAAAAAAAGGAGGGAAAAAAAGAGCAAATCTTGGACACATGTGAATGGCATGTAATGCCTCATAAATGTTTATCATAACTCAATTAGCTTTTCTATCAAGAGTTGCAAACATATCATAATGTTTTATCAGGGGTGCAAAGAGGCTATTAACAGAGATTGTTGAGAAGGGGCGTCCAGCACCAGCATTCCATCACAACGATGGTCCAGGAATGACTGTGCAGGAGATAATGGTCCCAGCCTCCAAAGCTGGACTTGTTATTGGAAAGGGAGGAGAAACCATCAAAAGCTTACAGGTGAGTGGTGGAAGTCAGGTTGGTCAAGTACAACTGTCATTCAAGCACAGACAAATGTTGCACATTCATGCAAATGTAATGTATTTTCTCTCTCTTTGCACAGGAAAGAGCTGGAGTGAAGATGGTCATGATCCAAGATGGGCCCCAGAACACGGGCGCAGACAAACCACTTCGTATTTCAGGAGAGCCTTTTAAAGTTCAGGTGGGTCATTCATTATGACGGTTAGATTTGTATTACTGTAACTGGTATGTAATATGAAAAAGGTTTTTGGTATTAATTTATTTGGATACAATCTTAATCTGCTTTTATCTTTTCTTGACTGTTCCAATCATGTTATATGATTTATCTATAACATCCAATATGTTTTCTCTGCAGCAAGCCAAAGATATGGTGATGGAGCTAATCAGAGATCAGGGCTTCAGAGAGCAGAGGGGCGAGTATGGTTCAAGGATTGGGGGGGGAGGAGGAGATAGTTTAGATGTGAGTATTTGTAATAATTCAACTAACAAAGTTGTTTTTGAGAAGTCTTTGAGAGGTTTTAAACAAAACCATTTTTTGTACCCATCTTTTAGGTCCCTGTTCCCCGGTTTGCAGTAGGAATCGTCATTGGCAGAAATGGAGAGATGATTAAGAAAATACAGAACGACACAGGCGTCAGGATTCAGTTCAAACCAGGTGGGTTCATTATAGGCAACTTGGTCACAAGCAGTCCGAGAGTCTGGTCTATGATGAGAATTCATGCACCACGCTGAAAAGCTGATGTAAAAACCTAATCCTAAAATCTGAGACCTAAAACACACAATTTATAGTATTGTTTGGGGAGACAGTCATACTCAACAGCAGTCCCAACTCTTCAAATCTTGTCTCATTAGTCTCTAAAACATCTTATTTTGTCATATAGATGACGGCAGTGCACCAGACAGGATAGCACAGATCATGGGTCCTCCCGACCAGTCTCAGCACGCAGCAGAGATTATATCTGACCTGCTGAGGAGTGTCCAGGCCGGAGGACCTCCAGGACATGGTGGAGGCAGAGGACGCGGTCGTGGGCAGGGTAACTGGAACATGGGCCCCCCTGGTGGCCTACAGGAGTTTACCTTCACCGTACCAACTATGAAGACAGGCCTCATCATTGGAAAAGGTATGTGGCCCTTCAACATTTAATTTTTTACCAACTTGTAACAAAATTTGCTTTGGGATAAAAGTAACTCATTTGGAGGAGTTGGATGAATTTGGCTGCTGTGAATTCATGTAATTGTTGTCTTTTCAGGTGGTGAGACAATCAAAGGCATCAGCCAGCAGTCTGGAGCCAGGATTGAGCTACAGAGGAATCCCCCACCCAACGCTGATCCCAACATCAAAATGTTCACAGTCAGAGGCTCTCCTCAGCAGATCGACTACGCCCGGCAGCTCGTGGAGGAGAAAATTGGGGTAAGAATTGAATGATTGACCACAAGTCCCTGGAGAGAAATTTAATTTGTATAATATTGTTTACGAATTCTTTCCTATGTTTTTAGGGACCTGTTACTCCAATGGGTGGCCCTCATGGTCCTCCTGGTCCTCATGGAGGCCCAGGCCCGCATGGTCCCCCTGGGCCCCCTGGACCCCCTGGAGCTCCCATGGGACCGTACAACCCTGGACCATACAATCAGGGACCTCCAGGGCCTCAGTATGTAGAGTTGACTCCTGTTTTGTTTCCGTTCCTATGTACATTTCTGTGTGATGATTGTTGAGACATGGGTAAAGAATGTGGAAAGTTGATGTTTCTTCTTTATTTCCTTTCATTAGTGGCCCTCCTGCACCATATCAGCCTCAGGGATGGGGCAATGGCTACCCACATTGGCCACAGGGACAACCTGATCCAAGTGAGTGCCTGCTAGTAGTTGTTTTAATGGTTTATTTCATAGTTTAGTTTCTCTGGGTACAGGGATACCCCGTTTTCTGCACAAAGTGTTGTTTGATACCCAGCCCTAGCTGTTACATTCAAGTTCTGCTCTAGACCCTGATGATAAATAGTTTACAGGACAATTGAAACATTCATGGTTGGTCTTCTGTTTGGTAACCATGATTGTTTGTGTCCAGATAAAGCAGCCGCCGATGCCAATGCAGCAGCATGGGCAGCGTACTATGCTCAGTACGGCCAACAGCCGCAGGCCCCTATGACTCCAACCAGCGGTGCCCCAGGCACTACTCAAACCAACGGTCAAGGTAACTGAGTTGTTTCCCAACTTTCCAGGTGTAAGTGCTTCCAGGAGAAGCAGAAACCTTTAGTCGAGTGTAGAGCAGTGTAGTTAACTTAACTGTAGCTTTACTTTAGTAGTGTCACTATCGGGAGGCAAAGTTGGTTTCAGCTTTAAGTGACTTTGCTTTTGCAGAGCACCTTTTTTTTTTTCTTTCTTTTTTTTAATGACCCCATGGACAGGATAGTTTCCTCCACTATCCATAGGCTGACAGTCCGACCCAGGCAGGTGGAGTACAGACTGCTGAGAATGACTGACTAAGTACCGTGTTTTTTTAACAGGTGACCCACAGGCTGCAGGTCAGAGTGGACAGGCAGATTACACCAAGGCCTGGGAGGAATATTACAAGAAAATGGGTATATGATCGTAGTTTGAGTGTACACTTAATGACACCAGGCAGTCTAAACAGCCACTGGGCTTCAGTCAGCTTCTTCAGGCCTGGGTGTTTGTTAGTATAGCTGGCCTGCTGTGGAGGGTTTTTGAGTGCCTCCACTTGGTTTGACCTGTGACGCCTGTGCTGTTTAGACTGCAAAAACTTGTCTATTTTACAGGACTCGGCTGTCAACACAGAAATCTTTATTATGAGTGTAGAGCAGCTTTTTTTTCTAGACCATCTTAGGGCCTTTGTCTACATTGATGTGTATTGTAATATGTTGTGAATGTATTACTGCTACTGAATGTGTAGACTTCAGTGATGCTAAATGTTTGATATGTGGTTCACGTGTATATATAAATGCAGGATTAATGTGAATTCAACTAATTTCATGATGACATATGTTGACAGAGTTCTGCTTCTCTTTACAGGTCAACAGAGTCAGCAACCTCAGGACTACACGAAAGCCTGGGAGGAGTATTACAAGAAACAAGGTGGGTACTCCTGTCTGACATCAGACTTTATGCTGGAATTGGCAATTTACTCTACATCCTAACGGCTGAATTTCAAAGTTGAGTTGACTACTCCTTAATGGTTGATGTAGTGAAGGTGGCATAGTTTATGCATTGAAAATAAAACACTATTTGCACTGTTAAAACCATTGTTGCAGATATTTGTAGTGTATGGACACAAGGCTGGTCAAAGATTAAAAAAACTTTTTGCTCATTGTATATCGTTGCAAAATTTAAATAAGCTTTGGTGATGTTCACTTGATAAGCATTAAGATATTAGATTACAACCAATTCTTGCACCTGCAAAAATCCTAATCTCACAACGATGGGCTCAACCTCAAATGTTATTTGAGGCAATGAAGCCATTGGTGTTTACTAGCCAAGCTAGCCAATATTCATTCGACCAAACTGATGAGTAGGTTGACGTTTACCTTGGAAATGAATGTTATTGTTGAAGGGTGGCTGTTATCCACCAGCAGCTCTCTGCAGTTGAGTTGCTGCTCTCTCAGCCACCAAAGAATAAGGCAGAAGGTTTCTGACCTGCCACACAAAGATGTCAGTGGTTGGTTCGTTCCCCTTCCGACATGCAACTTCATACTTTATGCCATTATTTTCGTCATTGTTTAACCCGCATACTATTCAGCTCATTAGAAATGAATGTCCTTCCATCATTTCCGCCCTGAACTAATGCTGATTGGGTTTTGCGTGATTTAAATTCTTTACTGGAATTGAAAAACGTTTGAGCAGGTGAAGCAGATTTCATGTCTGCTTATCATGTGACTTGCTGCAATAAATACTTTCTGCTAGAAAACATTCCAATTTAATTCAGTTGACTGTCAACTGTGATTTGAAATGAGCAGATTTGATACTTGGAATTTTTTCCTCAGCTAGCACAGACTACAAAAATGTGGGATAATTCTTAATGGGAGCAGTATATTTGCTAGGTTTTTGAAATTCTTAATAGGTGGTTAATGCGTTGGCTTTGTCTTTAAAATGGCAGTGATATTGGAAAGTGCCATTTCTAATGTTTGTATTGTGTTCCACAAGCTTCTTGAACACTTCAATCTTGTTTTTCACAGGTCAAGCAGCCACTCAGGCGGCCCCCGCAGCCGCAGCAGCAGCGGCTGCCTCTCAGCCCGGAGGCCAGCCAGACTACAGCGCTGCCTGGGCAGAGTACTACCGGCAACAGGCTGCTTACTATGGCACAGGCAACCCTCAGTCGATGGGTGCAGCACCACAAGCTCCTCAGGTACACCCCTTATAAGAATCTGCCCTCCACATTCACGTGTACTAGATAGAGTTTTGCCGTAACCCCCTTCCTTCCTCAGGTTTTTACAGGGTTCCAGTGGCTGCAGCAGTTACACAAATCTAACTAAAACCACTTCCTCCCTACACAGCATTTTTAGCTTTTTAATTTGGGAAGCTGAGTCCACTGTTTCTGCTGTTAACATGCAATGTATCTTCTATGTATTTCTTCTGCACAGGGCCAGTAATGTGAAGTGGACATAAAGTAAATGCTACATTGTCGAAAACAAAATCCTTTGTTAAATGTTTGGATGCAGACGCCTTGATGAAGATCTTAAATTTCCTTGGTTTGAAAGTGTTTCACACAGATGGCAGATTTCCCAGCGAACACGTCCTCTCTCTTTCTCAATTATTTTTTCTTTTTTGTTTTTTTTTTGTGTTTTTCTTGTAAATGCTTTGTTTTTAGTAAGGTAATTATGCATATGGTCATTCCAGCCCTGTATCTACATAAAATGTGGTTAGAACTCATGTTTATTAAACTGTTGACATTACCATGTAAATCATCTCAGTTTTAAAATGCTGTTGCCTGTTGTGTTTTTGCAATAAAACAAACTGAAACCTCCTGTGTTGGTAAGTTGGGGTGGATTGAAACCAGAGGATTTAAAAGATGAGTTCCTGTATGTTTTTGGTGTATTTGCAGAGTGGGGAGGGGTTGCCATACAGGCTCAGTGGGTATAATTGTTAAATTGTTGACTTGAAGTTGTGCTGTCCTGTCTCTCTCCAACTGTTTATAAGGCTCTTAGATACAATATGCGCGCGGCAAACATCCTGTTAGACATTTTTTTACACTTCCTCTTGGTCATTAGAAAACTGCCTGGTATCTGTGTATCGTAAATCATTCATTAACTGCGTTGCTGTGGCACTCTTGATCATTTTTTAAAAAACATTTTTGCCTGGTTTGCTGACATTGTTGAGGTAGTATGCACTGTATTTTGCCTTGATAGACACTTCCTCCTCCACAGGCAAGTTTAGAAAATCGGTAAGCAAGTGTTTTTCCCTCAACATGTTCCTCAGAAACAGGTTGCAAGAAAATGTTGCATATTTTTTAGTGTTATATACATATATATATTTTTGTGCTGTTCTTTTTCCCAAGACAGTCTGGTAAAATTGCCTCTGTATCGAAAATGCATTGAAAAAGATTGTCTTGCCCGTTTACGGTTGTGAACTAACTCACATGTATGACTTTGTTTTTTTAAAGAATGTTTTTTTAATATAAAAACATTGCAAAAAACGTATGTTTTTGCTGTGCCCATTCTGTTAGTCTTTATCCAATATAAGAACGTAGATGTTGTAGGGCCGGTGGTGGCTAAGCAGTCTTCGTCCATCAGTTGAGCCCTCCATTACTGTAAGTACAAACCTGTGATTGACTTTGAGAGATAAAACGCCTTTTTTGATGCTTCATACACTGCAAAAGATGTAGTATTTTTGTCCATTATTGCCATTTTTCCATGTCTCTTTTGGGTAAGTATCAAATGTTCTGAGGAGAGGCTTTAGAATTTGAGATGTTGATTGTTGTACCACATGTTTTCTGAGACTTCCCTTGTGTGACACGTTAACTGAATCTTAACAGTATGTTGATTCCCTGTAGACTTTGCTAGTTTATGTGTAGGTAGTTATTCAGTGCCAGTTGGGTTTCTGAAGTGAGGGTTTTGAATGTCAGCACTCTAACAGTGTTGGTAGGAACTGTCAAAGGATGTCTATTCGGAATATGTGATCTGACAAGTGCTATTGACTTAGTTCTGTTCCATTTAAATGTCATTTATTGCAACACTTTGCTTAAAAGTCCTACAGCATAACTGCAGTGTAGCATGTTTAGGTTTCTGCTCTGATTTCTCTTCCATGTCTTACTCGAGCATGTGGAATGTTAGCAGTGGAATTGTTTGAGTAGTTGAGTACTGATCTATTTCTAAAAGAAATGAGCACTGTTGAAAGGCTGTTGATTTTCAAAGGTCAAAATAATCTTTGACTGCATTGTTGACTGATGGCAAACAGTGCAATATCTGATCTTTGCAGTGTCGTCCCAGACCTTGCACCTTAGGTTCTGCTGCAATAACACAGGTAAGCGAAACCTAAGGAAACCAGTGTTTTTGTCCTATGACATTGACCAATAATACATGCAAACAAATGCTTACCTGTGTCGTCACTTTGCCTCGATGCATTTATGCTTCAGTCGTACAAGAAATGTCCAATATATTTTAAATATGAGCAGCCCTTTTTAAGATTATCTGCCTTCACGAGTGAACTTGCATGATGTGAGTTTTTTTTGACTTGATACATGAAGTTTGATTTTGTCTCATACAAAGTGACTTAACCCAGAAACACTTATGTTGATTCTCTGAGGAAATGTCATTGTCATATGTGCTTTGAAAATGATAACTAGCTTTGTTTGCATTTGGGTAAGTCTGATGGTGACTGTACAATGCTTTTTAGATGACCTTTTGACACTGGTATAACAAACTGCATGCAACGCAAACCTGTTGCTGGACGTTAGCAATGTGCTCAACTGTTAGGTCGAATCAGCAGCAGTGAAATACATGATATTTTTCTTTAAATGTATTTTGTAGAAAACGCCTAATATCGTGTGAATCTGCCCTCTGAGTGCAGTGCAAACCTGACTTATTGAAACGCTGCTGCCTTCACTTCTCGCTCACAGTGTTGGAGGATGCTGCAAGCTTAGGTCGTAGTCAGGCCCTGTCGTAGTTTGTCCCCTCCCCTTCCAAAAGGAGGAATCCTTTGTGTCAATGCCTCTGCTGAATGTAGACCGATCAAGAGCTCCAGTGATAAGGTAAAAACAAAAACCAAAACAGCAACGCACTTAAATACAGATTCTGTGATTGGTCAGATACATGGATTGACTGTTTATGAAACCTTACCATAGTGATTTTTTTTTTTAACAATTGTCTGATAGTTTCTGTTGAACGCTTTTATCAATAACTTAGTGATATGTGGGTGAGGAAAAGTTGGATGAGGACAGGAAGTGATTAACCTTGAGTAACAAATGCTTTGTTTTTAATTGGCAGAATTTCAGGGGGATAAAATAACTTATCTTTAGCTAAAAGGTCACAGTGTTTTGTTTTTTTGAGGCTGTTCACTCTGTACATGTGAGATGCTCAGTGTTTTATCACAGTTTGAGTGGGTGTAGAAGAATTAAGGAGCATGCCTTGGGGGTAAAGGTTTCACATGCTGTGAATATGATCAAAATGTATTGGTTTGTTCTGACTTAAGTTGCCATGTTCATCAATAAAGTTGTAAAAAGTAAACTTGACTAGTGACTTTGGTTCACTGATGAATGTAAAACGGCTTAGTTTCACAAGTCTGCTATAATCTCAATTCCATGATTCCAATTATTCATAAAACTAAATGAGCTACAGTTGCGTAAGGTCTTTTGGATGTTGCATTAAATTCTAATTCTTAAATGATCAAATCTAAGATTTTATAGATTTGAACAAGTATCTCAAAATGGGATTTAAGTTATTCAATTTTGTTAATGTGGAAAAACCTTGCACCTGCACTCACTGAAGTCTGTCAATTTAGCAAGTTCTATATTAAGAATAGTGGACTTCTGGTAAATTATAAATCAACTCAGCATCTGGCTGTTGCAGCAGTAAAATACAAGTCAATTTTAAATGAGTGAAGCACCTTCTGTCACACTTGCACTAAATCATTAGGAGTTGCTTCATTCTGTGGGTAAATGTTAAAGTGATGACTGGTGAAATTCTCCAAAAAGGCTTTTGGAGAATTTTGGCCATGTGATTACACACGGAATTAAATATTATTACATTCTAAAAAGTCTTTAGTTTTGATTAAAAGCAGGTTCACACAGGAAAGATGCAGAATTGCAGTGTTTTTCAGATCTACCTGAAAAAACTTGTTCCAAATTGCTTCCCGACTATTTACTCAATAATTTGGATTGTGTAATGACAACAGCTACCCAAAGCTACTAATCAAAAGGGTTTTTTCTAAACCAGGGAATATTCATGGAGGAAACAAACCTGTGAAATCAAGGCAGGTTGCAGATTAAATCCAACTTTTCGGCTCAATTAAGAATAACCAGTTTAGATTTCCTAGTTAAAGAACACGGGAGGAAAGAACCAAATATTTCATTCCGTCAATTTGTATCCATTTATTTGCAGAAGAAAAACAGTTACCATGTGTCCACATGTACATTTAAGAGTGCCAGTATTGTTTTAAGACCAACTTTAGAGAGAATTCGTGACAGCTGATGTGTCAGTCCTACAATGACTGACCATCAAATGTCCATGCTCACATTCAGTAACTGCACTGTTCAAAGCTTCATGTTGTGCATGTTCTGTACATGGCAGTGATTGAACAACAGAGCAGAATAATACACAAGTCACAGGAAAAAAAAGAAAATAGATCAGTGAGGACCAGGCTAAATAAAACGTGCAGTATCAGTAAGGCTTCTTGTGTTTTTGCTTAGTTTATGAAAAAGACAAATTGAGAGCATGTGATGTTTAACAGCTGAAGGATTATAGAACAGTTTTAATCTTTTATTTCCTCGATCTGATGGGATTATTGTACCGTGATCAAGTATTGCACAAACAGTTAAAAGATCAAATTCCCTTCTGAGTAAAAATTATCGTGTAGCTGTTTTCAAATCTCTGATGTTACCCTTTCTCACCTAAATCATAAACGACACATCCACTCACTCGCTGTGTATTTTCAGTACTGAGCTGCTCAAGTCACACACACATCCTATTTCTAAATACATGTAATTTGGCGGTGCACGTCTGAAAATGCCTTACATGTAATAAGAGCAAAGCCTTTTCTGAACTAACTCCTTTAACAACAGAGTACCTTTAGTTAAGTGTAAATTCCCTGGGCATCGTGCTCAAACAAAAATACACATAACATACATTTCATAGTTTTGCATTGCTAATCGGATGTGGAAATACATCTAATAAATCTAAATTGTTTGAACCTGATGATAGACTCTTACAGAGAGAACATCTAAAAAAATAAACCCTGCATTGCATCTATGTGTATGATAAAATAAATATGGTAAAATACTTATTTGATTTTCTTCACATTAAATCCTCTTAATAGCAATAAATGCCTCGATTTACAGTACATGTTATCTATCTGCAAAAAAGAGTCAACGTCTGGCGTACATTTAAATATTGCTGTGACATGTTTTCACGAGCATAGTGCAGTGAAAAGGCTGATGTTCTTGGGTGAAGGCAGACAGCTGGATCCTCAGATACTGAGCTATGAGAGCACATGACTTAAAGTGCAGACCTCACTGTGTATCATTTAGTCAAGATGTGAGGATTGTAGTTGAACCAGAGTTATGGACTAAATAGGTGAAAAATCAACAACTTTTGGCTCTGAACCTCTAGGTCAGGTAGAAAGTTTCAAGTGTCTTTGGTCCAATGTGAAGAAAATGCTGACGTGTGTAGTGTTTGGAGATTCTTTCCCTCGTCTCTCACTGAACTCCCGCCTGCAGCAGAGTGTTGGACACCAGCTGCACCTGTGTGGAGCTGCAGCCGCTGAGGTGCCGCACCGAGTCTGTCTCCAGGTAGGCGAGCAGCAGTTCAGAGCGGCGGTGCAGCAGGTGGAGCATGTCCTCGGCCAGACTCTCCACTGAGGAGTAACGCACTTTGTCCAGGTCGAAAATGGCCTTCAGGAAGCTGAGCACCTGGTCCTGATGGAACCAAACAATTCATGTGTAAATGCACGACTCATGAAAGTGGCCAATTATTAGACTTGTTTCATCTCATCCTTAAATTAACATAAAAGCAATTGAATAAAATTAACATAAATAAAAGGTTAAGTGATAATTATAAACATGAACACAACATACATAAACAATACTTTCTGACAGTGGACATGGACTGTGTAACATTAAGGAGGATTAACTGGCAGAAACTGAGCATCCTAAAATAAAAGAAATAAAACTGAACATCCTAATATAATAATAATCTGAATTCTGACTTTCAGAATAAAATCTCAGAATTCATGCTGTTTTTTTTTTTTTTACTTTCTCAAAATATTATTTTACACTTGGCCCTAATACTCCGTATTGTCAGTACATTAGTTAAACAATTTGGCACCAGGGAACCTCCATAGGGTACTACTATGCTATATATAAAGACTATATATAGAGTATGGGGCTGGTGGACACAGTATAATGTGACCCCTGCGTTAATTCCGGGTGCTGAGACTGACCTTGAAGAAGCAGCAGAGATCTTGTAGCGAGCTCCTGGGTCCAAGCAAACCCCAGGCCAGAACTGGACTGATCTGCTCACACACGGTATAAAAGTGAGCGATGAAGCCGTCGGACACCTGAGGAAGAGCAGAGGTCACTGAGCATGAGATGGTGGTAATGATTTATGTAACATTTCTGTAAATGACATGGGGGCCGGGACTTGTACCTTCATGTGCTGTCGTTTCTGTTTCAGCACGGACCAACAGCTTGAAGCCACTGCCTGTGGAATGCACACACACCGGGTTCAGTTCAAATCTAAACACACAGACTGGAATGTGTCAAACACAGAACCTGTGTGACTCTTCACTTCATGGATTTACTCACAGTTTCCTTGAAGGAGCTGTTGAGCCAGCGGTTGTGGATCACGTTCTGGATGGAGATAGGTGGATTCTCCAGGTCCTCAAACGAATCCATCAAGATGAAGTCCAGCACGATATCGTAGAAGTTCAGGTGCTTCACCTGGTGACAAGTTATGACTCAAGTTACTCAAGTTCAAGAGACATGACATAAGTTTAACCATGTTGAATGATAGGTGGGTAACTCTTACTCCTCTTGTGGCCAGCTCCACCTCCGTGTTTTCCCAGTGCTCTGTGTTCTCCAGGAAACAAATCATCTCCTCAAATACTTCTTCAAATCTCTTTGGGCTCTGGAGAAGAAAAAGAAATCAGCGACAAGTGGAAGAACTCATCACTGACAGGTTATTTTTATTGGCACAACTGTAGCTTCAGTCTCACCTTCTGTGCTTTAACGATGATGGAAGACAGTATTTTCTTTCCTGTGTCGGCCAGAAACATCCTGGTCACCCTCTCGCACAAAATGAGCTAAAGGCAAAACAGTATTTTGGCATTAGTCCTATGACCTCAGTGGAAACCATGTCATAATGCTGGATTTATCAGGTCTGACTGTACCTGACATGCCTGTCGCACACAGTGCAACTTAGCCAGGAAATCTATGTGCCCGAGACACTCCAGCATCTCAGTCCTGACAATGAGAAGAAGAAAAAGGTTCATGACACAGGAATGAACAACCTTCCAGCTTCTGTGAAGTACTGTAGGTTTCAGGAGGATTATATGCTGTGTTTCCACCATGGTACGGTTCAGTTTGGAACGTTAAACCGCGGGTCGGGCTTGTGTTTCGACTGAGAACACTACCTTTACTTGGTAGGCGGGGTGTGGACATCCAGCAGCTCGTTTCTTTCCATTTGTCTCAACACGACGTTAAGCTTTGCTTTAGAATAGACTTTGGGCGTTGAAAGGGAGTGACGTTTTTCTGTCGCTCCACCCAGCTGACTATCGTGGGTGGAGCATTTTACTCTGGTACACCAAGGGAAGGGTACCAAAGAATGGAACGGTTGGGGCTTGTTGGTGCTGTACCAAACCGAACCACTACACATGGTGGAAACACAGCTGCTGTATATTAACTGGTGTATTCACCGCAGCACTCTGCAGGAGATCTTGCCGTCCTGAGCCATCTGTAGAGCCTCCTCATAGAACAAGTGGTGACCGAGGCCTGAGACACTCCTCAGCTCTCTATGCTCCGTCAGCTGACACACACACAATCAATGATCACTAAAGTCAACACATTCCCAAAACTAAGTGCAGCTTACAAGTGTTTCTCCAACAGAAATCATTCTTATCCAAACAACGACACTGAACACACTGGTGTCCTTAGTACCTGCACGTTTGAAGCCTGTCAAGCGAACCATTCGACAGTCATGTCGGCTCAAATGCTTTTTAAATTCACAGTTTTTCTTTCAACTGAGCCTGTGTTTAAGACACTGGTCTCTTAATCCTACCTGTAGCAGTTATGAATCATATTTGATCATTATTCATTATTCAATCCTACTGCACCCTTTGTGCTAACAGCCATTTTGACATCAGAACGAGCCGTAACAGCCCCTTCGTAACAACTTCATATCAAAATGGCACCTAGTGATCCAGTTTTACAGCTGTGAGCCCTCTCGCCATGTTCTTGTTGATAGGTAAACAACTTTTCTCGGCCCTGAGTGGCTCACTTATATTCAACAGCATCTTGAACCTGGTTTATTTTTGGACTTTCTGGGTCAAGTGCAAGAGGAGCAGCAGAGACACAGCTCAAGTTCCCACAGTGACTTAATGAGATGAAAAGAATTGTGTAACTGTCCAATGGTTCACTTGACACGCCTCAAACCTGGCAGGCGACTTACTGAGTGCAGTTTTACTAGTTGATTAGATGACTTATTATTATTATGGGGATTTCCAAAATGTACATTAATGCCTATCTTACCTCTACAGCAGAAACAAATGAGTCTGTGGAGGCGATGCTGATACTGTCTCTCAGACAGACGTCGTCCAGCTCTTCTCTGGCCAACATGTCTGCCATTTTATCTGGTAAGAAGAAGAATCATTGTCAAGACAGTACCTTTTTTATTTTTGTATTTGATCACGTTATAAAATCCCCTTAAAAACATTTTTAAACTTAACTACATCCTAATAAAAATGATGCAACACTGAAACAATGGTTCACCCTGGCTGCTGCTGCTGCTGCTGCTGCTGCTGTGAGATGTGGGCTCTGACATTCCCAACACTCCCTCAAACTCCACTTGAAGGTGATAGGCTCTCTGCACAAGAGACTTCAGCCGGTGGAGGAACTCTGCGCTGATCACGTCCTAAGCACAAAAATAATGCAAAATTATAAAAAGGTAACTCGGTTTTATTTTTTACTAAGGTTGGGAGATTGCCCTTTGTGTCAACTTAGTAAAACTAAGATCTTTTCATCCCACTTAAAGATGATTAAGTTACAGACTATTCACAAGAGATGAATTAAAAATACATTTAAGCTCAATTAACAGACACCAAGCATCAGACTGAATGTCTGTTTTGGTGCCCAGGATTAACTTTTTTATTTTAACCCAAAACACAGCAGGTTTCAGAGCCAGTGAGTTGGTGAGTTGGAATCCAGCAATGCTGGTTATTCACATATGTGACCTGTAGTACAGTGCTTGTAGGACATCAGCTGCTCTCAACCTGACTCTTCACATACACAAACTCCAAATAGGACATGATGAATTACAATAACTCCTGGTTTGTTTACCTCCATGTTCTGCTCAGCGACGGCGTCTCCAGCTCTTGTTTTAACGGAGGCACAGCTTGCGTTGTCGTCGTCGTCGTCGCCAGCCTGCCTGCTCCTGAATGTCAATGCTTCCTCCCACCGCCGCAGAGCCTCTTCAAACAAATCCATACCTACAAACACAACACACTCCAACTCAGTATTGTAACCCCAATGCACTCAAAAAAGAATTAGGATTAATCCAAGGAATTAAAAATGTGGATTGTTTGAATTCATTATTTATCAACAGTTATCATGAAGGGTTTTTACCCATTAGGTAGAGGTTTTCAGGTGTAGTGACTGGTAGGTCAACCACACTGCAGATGTCAGCGTCCTCCTCTCTGTCCCAGCATGTGGATTCATTTGCACAGGTGCTGCTGCTTGACGAGTTCACGCTTTTTACCTGGAAAATGTGACAAATCAACATTTTTGTTGATTTGAAAAAATCAACAAAAAAAAATGACATGTAATGTAATTTTTGGAACTTAGAAGCATGCCAGTCTTTCTTTTATTATTTTCTCCGTCCATCATTGCATTATGCTTATGGGCTTTGCAAAAAGTCTTTTTAATGGACGTGAGTTTGTCCTTTGTCCTACCGAGGACATGCTCAACAGAGATCCAGACAGATTCCTGTAGTCTCCTGAAGTGAGGACCAGACCAGAGGTGTCGTCATTCTTAGAGTTGAGGGAGATGGAGATGTTCTGACTGGTGTTGTCTGGACAGAGATGAGCGAAAGTGTAGAAATATGATTAAAATATATGTTTTAAATAATCACAGATTGAGGGTAAAAAAGAGAAATATCAGTGGCAGGACTTCTTACCTGAGGCTACAGGTTCAGCTTGCTTCCACTGAGGCTTCTTTCTACCCTTCCTCCTCTGGAAGCGGCGTGCAAGGACGAAGAGGGAGATGGCACTAAACGCAGTGGCAACCAACAGCTTCTTGGTGCCTGGACTGACATCCACCTAAAGAACAGGTCGAGTGAAGAAGACAAATTGAAATAAATTGATGTGTGTCTAAAAAAGGGCCCCAAATAGCATTTTGGTTTCTGTTAAATTCAGTTAGTCCGGGAAGGGGAAAAATAATAATAGTTGACTCTCTTAACTAGTAAAATGGAAAAAATTACACAAAACATACACTTTTTTCAAAAGAAATTAAAATGTGAGATTAGCCACACACTTTGGCATTCACACACACATCTGCAAAAACAAAACAAGTCCATCAGAAAATGTAGGAGGAGCTAATTCAGATGAGAAATGATTTGTTTAAAACCAGATTATTCCAGTCTAACAACAGAAAACCAGTGGCTATCAGGTCAGTGATACAGTATCCAACATGAAATATGGGGGTGGTCTTCAAAATTCTATACTTTAGTTCATTCGGTTTAGTTATGGTGACCAAACACAACAGCTGCTTGTTCAGATCATCTAAAAATCACAAGTCAAAATACAGTGGATGTGATGACATAACAGCCATTTAAATTAAAAAGTAAATAAACCCGATTTGGATAAAGCCAGGGTATCAACTCAAATGACCTGGGGGCAATGTGAGCTTCATGTCTGGTGAGGAGGGGCCCAGTCAAGTGAAGAAAAGTCTATCATGATATGGTAATAACAACGGTTTTTTTCCCTAAAAAAAGTGTTTGTTTTGATCAGTAACCATATGTATGATGCAAAATGAATCTATAAATATCAAAAACAAACAAACTGACTGAACCGAACCTTAACCATAACCATAACCAGATAATGTCTGAAATAACTGCAATTCAAATAAACTTGAGCAGTTCCTCAGAAATGAGGTTTGCTTCATTAGAACAAACCCTAATTTTGTCATTTTGTCCTGACAAGGTCACACGAGTAATACATGAACACACACAAACAGGACTGCAGGGTTTCAGTGCTATCACCACACAGCAAACATGCTACTGCTCCCCCCAGATTCTTTATGACATTGGATCTGCTATGAGACTCTGCACGTACGGAGTCTCTTCAGCCACTAGTTCTCATACACAGAGCATGAAGATCACTCAAGACAAACACCAGTCACCCCAGCTGCCATTACCTAAAATGGAAACAACGTAGTTTCATCAAATCCTGTTTTAGAAGAGACTTAATCACCTCATAAGTTGTTTAATGCTTCTGCTCAGGCAGGTAGAAATGGTTAACATCCAAACAGATACAGCCACAGGTTTATCTAATAATTGGCTTAGAGGGAACACTATGAATGAATGGAGCTGTGCCAAATCTAATCAGAGCAGACCTCCAGGTCCAGGGAAAAACATTTCTAATAAAAAACAAACACCTGATGTAACAGAACAGGTAAGAGAAAAGAAGCATATTTATCTGTAATACTAGTAACACTGGAACATATTAGTGACAGAGTTTTAACCCGCATGAACATGAAGCTGCAAATGAGCACCACAGTCACAGGAGTGAGAGGTTAAAGACACTGCAAATGAACTCATTACCAAACGTCTGCTGAACTCACAAAAACACAAACAAAGGTGTATTGAAACACAAACTCACCTGCGACAGGGAGCCGTAGATGGACAGTGGGAGATTAACCATGTGCAGGACAGCAGCCTTGACGGACAGCTTGGTGCACTCGTGGGTCTCCTGCGTCATTGTAGCAATTGAAGTCTATCCATCTCTTGGCAACTGTATGATTGTTGTCTCTGTTCTGCTGGAGCTGAAGAGGTCGACAGTGAGTGAGTGAGTGAGTGAGTGAGTGAGTGGCACGCAAGGGTTTAACCTTGGAGACTCAGGAGAGGATATAATGACGTTATTACATAAAGCCTCTGACATACACGAGCAAGTAGCAAAGCTTCCCCAACCTCAGTACAGTGGTGACCAATATCAACATTCTGTTTATTGTTGGATGGACAGTATGTTATTACTCCCACTAGGTGTCTCTCTTTTTCAATCAAAAAACAATAAGAAAATATCTAGTTTTAAGATCTTTGGAGTAGAGCTGCAAATATTGCTTTCTCAATCAATCAATTATTTGTTTATGAGCTGGCAGAGAATTTCTTTCTATCTTAAGAAGGTTGGAAATGTTTTGGCTGATAAAAGTACACAACAAAAATGTTTTACATTAGTGTTTTTTTTAGCAATTTTAATGCAGAAATGTTACATACTTTATCTTTAAATACTTTTAAATCAAATTTGACAGAAGCCTCAGCTCTTCATTATTACTAATTACATGAAAACGTAAAATAAAAATAAAATACCTCACTAACATTAACACGTACACATCATAGGACTATTTATCAGTATTACCAGACATGATATACAATGTGGCTTCCTCAAGTAAACCGTGGCTTTTTCTTACGTTCTTCTCCAACCCAAAGCTTCTCCTTAAAAGGCCCCCAGGCTCATCATCCCATTTGAAGCCATATCTTGTACACTAAGTATATTCAGTTTTTTTTCTAATTTGCATTTTATCAACAAGAATGACGCATCATATAATAAGTGGAAGTTTGCATTGGAATTTGTAGGACAGGTAATGTGATGAAAAAACACCACACAAAGCTAAACAACAGCAACACCAAAACTGATGTGAATAGGATCTTTTAAAAAATGATTATTCTACACTTTATTTTACACTAGAAATCTACATTTAACCACTGACAACACATCAAAAGGTAGGTGTGTGTGTGTGTGTGTGAACAAAAACACCAAACAACAGTGAAGCTGATTCAGATTCTTACTGAACTGACAACAATTCTAAATGTCCACATTCAGTTTAACAAGTCCAAACACAATTTTCAGTCAAACGGCATTTTAGTCCTTAGCCTGTGTGGACAGAAGTCTGACAAGCACTCCCTTGCCTCCCTGGAGCTCAGTGGCGATTGCTCTAAGACAGCAAGTGAAGCTCAGTTTCCTCTAACATGTTGTCAAATATGTACTGTGTAAACTTTCGCGAGAACACGATTAGAATGCTCACTATCACTATATCACTGATTGACGGATTGTCTTATGTGATTTTTGTATTCCCATAGCAGCCTCTGCATTAAAACCACTCTATAGGATGGCAAAGAATTGTTTTTTTTTTACTTAAGTGAGTTCGCCAGTGAAATGCGATAAAAATGTCACTTCCACGGAAGCTCAGCTTCTCTTGGAGTCAATGGAACAGTGGGCGGGCATAGGCGCTGGGCTACTGCATGATGATTGGAGGAACTGTCTGAAAGGTTGAACCAGTTTTTGACTGACAGTGTTGCAGAAACATACACAACAGCAGAGCCTTTTTTTCCCCCAGTCCTGAGTGGATTTTCACGGGGAAGTATGTAGACAAATAGCTAGTTATTTGCTTGGTGATATAGACCATTTTCATTTGTACATATGCACTGTATATAAAAACACTATTGTAGCATTTCAGTTTTGCATAGGTGTTTCCTTGTTCTAGTTGTTAATTTATGGAAGAATGTATGTATAGATAACTGGGCCTGAAATGAGCTTCCCCTGATTCAAAGAACAGCAACAACAATGCCACTGCTGGAGCTCCACTCTGCTCCAGGGGGGCTTTGTGCACTCTGACACCCGCGGGCTAGGGCCGCCCCTGGTACTCAGTAACTTCAGGAGGTGTTTTCAAGGAGAAAAACACAGCATAAATGAAACACTCTCATCTGAAACAGTCTGCCATAAAAAAATACACGTTTTATAAATACTAGTGATAACAATAATCACATAAAAACAAGCGGTCTTTAAATGTAGAAGCTCATGGCTAACTTAGCTCATAAGGCTAGCAGTAGCCTTGAGTTTAACCTAAAAAACAAACTAATCGACATGCGCGGCTGCGCTGAAATCGAATATGACAACAGTGAAGTGTCGTTATTATTACCGGTATGTTTAAAAGTTTCCTCCACGGCGTTGCTCCGTAGTTTACCCGGTTCACCGGCTGACCTCAGCGAAGGCTCAGTGAAGGACTTCACAGGAGAACGCGTCCATCTAGCTTGAATTTCAAAATAAAAGCACGCTCCTTTGCACAATTGGGCAGTTTTTGCTTCTCCTTACAGACATTCCGAGTATCACAAGCCTGTAGTACTTATTAATATGTATATAATAAGGTCCCCTTGCATGCATACATGTGCAAGAGCTGTAGACATTTAAGACATGAAAGGCAAATGAGAATGTCTAATGTGATCAAGAACTTCGAACCAGAGAATGTACTGTATTTCGTTTCCGGTGCTAGAGCATTTGAAGAAAACAGTTCTTTGCAGAAAAGAAAAATCATTTGAAATGCAATATGTAGTCCTAGTTAAAGATCCTCTCCA
This sequence comes from Solea solea, assembly GCF_958295425.1. NCBI lineage: Eukaryota > Metazoa > Chordata > Actinopteri > Pleuronectiformes > Soleidae > Solea > Solea solea. Next base: position 4,558,567 of record NC_081134.1, on the reverse strand, counting down.
CTAAAATGTTTTGCTTATTGATCATTCACATAGATGTGCATAAAAAAGGTAAGACTGCTAAACATTACTTACTGTATAACACAACAACACATTGTTGGACAGCTGAATCAGTACTTCTTTCAGGTGATGATTAGAAACTGCATAAAGGGATTTCACTCATGCAGGAGAAATAAGTATTATATGTTTACACTTTATTGATCGTACTCACAGGGGAAACTCACATGTTACAGAAGCAAAAGTTCTGAGGTTAAGTGACAAATTCAAAATTGCAATAGAATATATATTATGCAATAAGACAAGATAAACATTAGAGTAAAATTGGTATTTCATACCCATGCACACACTACACTGTGGGGTGAAGTGTCTTGCTCATGGATACATATGGATGAGCAAAGCCAGGAATTGAACCCACAGCCTTCCAGTTGAAAGAAAACTTGCCCTACCACTGAGCCACCATGGCTCAATCCTAACTCATCACTTTTTTTCAATACTTTTACTTCTAAAACTTAAGTACATTTGATATCAGAAATTTACTCTTGATACCTAAGGACAGTAAATGTCATATACTTTAAGACTTTTACTAAAGTTATATTATAAAAAGTGACTTCAACTTTCTGGTAAGATACTTGTACTTTTACTCAAGTATCCATTTAGGTTGTCTTGTCTTTGTCTTGTGCGATGTGCAGCTTTGGCGCCCTCTAGTGGCGATCGGCCCTCACAGTGTCAGGTTTAAATTACCTTTTTTTTTTTATAAACCGGAAAGGGGCGGAGACGGTTGTAACGTTAGCAACCACGCTGGGCGGACGGAGCGACAGTCAGGGACTGTTCTGTGTGTAATGTAAAGGATTGCTCTCACGGAAATGTCTCTGAATACTGACTGAGCGTTTCCCCTGCACACAGAATATAAATCCATCTACAGGGAAAGTGTTAGTTTGCTGCTACTGGCCAGGTAAGAACCGACAATCACATCCATTTTGTCAGGCTAGCTTAGCTGTGCAGTCACTGAGGGATCGGCGGTGGTGTAGGGGCATTAGCTGGCTATCATTAGCTAGCCTGAGACTGACGAGGTACTCATCGGTTGCGAAGTGTCCAGCTGCAGGTGTGTCTTATGTGACTTAAAGCATTCACCGTGGGCTCTGTGCGCCGTTGCCAGTGTTTTTGCTCGTGTGCTAAACCAATTATTTATTGGAAGAGCAGTTATTTGCCAGCAGGCTAATGCTAGCGGCGGAGTGCTAGTCAGGCTGTGACGCTGTCAAAGCCTCGCCTGGTTTTGACAGCTCCGTGTATGAACAGTAGACCAGGCCAAAGCACCACACATGAGTTACACACATGCAATTGTTCTATATTTATATGAAATTATTTTGCTGATGATTTAGTCAATACTTAAGTATTTTACTGGAATGAATTCATGTATTTTTTTGTATTTTTTGTATTTCATAGTTCTTGTATTTACACTCGGTATTGGTCCGATACTGGTCAAAATCACTGGATCGGATATAAAATGTAAAATATGAAAATTATATACATATATATATTTATACACACACATGTATGTATATATATATCGCATGCTTCACTATACACAGATTGTAAAAATGTGAATAAAAATCAGCAAAACCATTTTAGCTGAGTCATTGTTGGGCTGTTATTTCTTCCTTTCGGGAGAACAATATTTGTTACACAGTTGGAGAATTATGTCTTTGAAATGATTCAGCACAAATGTATTTTTTACAGCTTCATAGTTGTATAAGTACTAATATCGGTATCGGTAGTTTGTGATATTGGTATTGGACATAAAAAATGGTCTTGTCCCATCCCAAGTATTAGTTATATACATTCACATGTTCCAGAATACATTCAGTTAACCCCAGAATCATTCAACAAGTTTTCTTATTTTTCAGCCTCTTAAATGTGAATATTTTGTGGTTTCTTTGCTCCATATAACAAATAAATCATTCAAATTGAATCATTTTGGTTTGTGGACAAAACAGGACATTTGAGGTTTGGAAAAACAGTGATCACCATTGTTCAGCATTTTATGGATCAAGCAATTACTCGTTGATCATGAAAATAATTGTGAGTTGCAGCCCTAATTTGTATTTCATTATATAAGTGCCTGATACAGTGTTGCTGTAACAAAAATGTCTCCGTTTTTGGACAATCTATTTATCTATCTACACACAGAGGAAGTGAGGACGTTTCTGTGATGGTGAAACCACCCCCCTCACTATTTGTGTGTAATGACTGCAGCCTTGACACTGAAACCACCAGCTAATTTGATTTTCTTGGTGCATAGCTCTGGTTGTAATTGTTTGCACAGTGAGGCACAGTGAATTTCACCCATTCCTCCGAAGTTCAGGACAGTTGTAGGATCCTGGTTAAACCACCAGATCTTTATTTTAGTCTTTGTATGGCTCTTGATTATTATCAGTATTGTAGTGGCGAAAGGTACTGTTTTCATTAATCAAGAATTGTGTGAAGGGTTTGCACATTTATTTCCACTTGCCGTACAGCCAAGTTACATTTCTATCCACATGTATCCAAGCTTCACAAGGATCAACAACACATAGAAATATTCCCTTGATGTTCCAGGTTGTGAATGACGATCTATAGATTCCAACAGTAAGACAACGCAACCTAATTTCACGTAGTGACCTGACGGTCAAAAAACCTTGTTACACCAAACTTGGTACAGCTTCTACAATGGACACATCCATCAAACTTCTAGATATTTTTCAGTACATATCTTCCAATCCCTGTAGCTATCGTAGCCGTCAAAGATATCAACGGGCCACAAAGCCACGTTCCTTTCCTTAAGGCCAACGGTTAACTACTTCAACTGTTCATAAATTACATTGTAACAAGTGATCTTGCACCAATCACCTGTCCCATCTCTAAACTAAAACTAACTCAATTCTGGCTCCTCAAGTATTATTAAAAAAAATAAAATAAAAATAAGAGCCCTGTCTATACAGATTGATATCAGGCTTGCAGATAGCAGTGATAAGTTGAGAAAATAGGTGTATTCAATTGCACAAAATTAAACATGAAATTCTTTCTGTGTTCATATTCATCTGGCCATCACCCAGCTGACCTGTTGTCGGGGGGGTTCCTTCCTCTGTACATGGTAGAGAAATATCTATAAATGCTGGTAATTTTCTAGGTCATGTATTGTATTTGCATCAAGTATCTTTGGGCATACCACAATCCATTTAGTTGGTCATGTATCTTGAAATAATGATATCGTGTAAAAGAGGCTCAGGTTGTATCCAGCTTGAGAGGATGCTGCTGCATCCAGTTTTAATGTCTTAAATCAGTGCTTTGTGTCTGCAAACAGTCATAATTTCTGGACCTCTGAATAATAAACCCCCCAACACAAACCATTAAATAATCAATTGGAAAAGGGTGGTTTGGTGTCATGTGCTGAATCATATGCAGCATAGCTGAGATTTTAGATCTGCTGTTGTCACTTGTCACTGACACCCATTTGAAGTCTGAATGTCAGTGTGCAACCTCTAGCAAGGAGCACACTTTGGCCTGTTTGCCAAGGACAGATAGGTCACACGTCCAATGTTTTAGTTTATTTTGGTCGACAGACACTGACATTTACACATTTTAGTTCTGAAGAGGCCTTTCAGCTCTAGGGAAAGAAAATAGTTGCAACGGCCAATAGGGGTTATTAGAAATATAAGATATTATTGATAAAGAGTGAATTATTAACAGACACCCTGCCATTAATCTTCTGCATGATTAATGTTTTACCCGTCTTCTATCATCTGTGTTATGCAATAGCTGTCTTTGTTGTTGTCTGACCAGATGTACCTGGTCCTTTTAAAATGAAGTGTCTCAGAGCTGATTGGTTGTCACATTTGGACAGCTGCTTTATGGTTCTGCAGTTCTTCAAACACAGTTCACTTGATAGACACAGCCCAAATGAACCCTGTCATTTGTCACTGTTGAGGCAATTGGACTGCAGCCTTCTCAAGAAGCTTGAATATAATAATACTGTCATTCTCGTGTATATGGCTGACAATCTTCCTCTTTTCATACACGTTGAAAAGGAGAAGGAAAAAATGAGTTCATAATGTTTAGACGAAAGATTAGAATTATCTTATGGAATCCAAGAACATTTGAAATAAATTTCTCTCAAAACAAAACCACAGAGGTGGGCGGGGTCAAGAAGCACTTATTTCGTCAAACTGTGTTTTCAGCCATACTCCCGTCCAGTCATATATCTGACTGCAGCCTTCTCCCTTGCTGTTGCGCAAATTACTTCCTTTGTGCAGTGTGGAATTGTCACTCGGCAACACAAGGTAAAAACACTGCATACTGAGGAACACCGAGATAATTGTGTGGAGCATCAGCAACAGTTTTTATAATGTTATGGACATTTGCTTGTATTTAAAAGTTATGCACTGCAGTGGGTGTATCGTCAGAATTTTAATGGCCTTTTAGCTCAGTTAATTAAGCATCACAGTAGAGAGTAGCAGTAGTACTTGGCCAGTGTTGGAAAGTCTTCCTTTTACTATTTTTCCAGTAGGGTACATAATCTTATAATGGAAGTATGAAAACAGACGTGGAGAAAAAAAGACGTTTGGGGATTCAGCCCCAGGCTGGCCATCTGCCAGAACCAATGAAAACAATATTATTATTTTTTTTTAGTTTTTTTTTAACTTCTAACTTCTCAACATTACCACCACTTATTTGTATTGAAGAACAGTACGCAGTTTGTTTTCAAGTCTGCCTGAACTCTGCAGCACTTACTGCTCTGCTGGGTTAAATATCCCCATTTTATGACCAGTAAAAGTGGAAAGAGAGAGACCACAGAAAATTGCATTACTGGTTTTGCTTTCATTTCCATTTGTTTTATATGTCCTTTCTTGCTGTCTAATGGAATATAAAGACAGATGCGTTTAAAGATTCACTGTATGAGCTTTGTCATTGTCAGTAAGTGGATTTTAATCACGTCATCAGCTGTGTTTGCAGAATATTTGTTCACATTTGTTCTTCATCTAATAGTCAACATTTCTCCACCAGCACTACAATCCTTCATGACCTCTCCTTCCAAACACTGCTAGTTTCACCAGTTGTGCCCTGATGTACTGCTTGGCATGTCAGTGGCAGATAATAGGAAGGAGGAATTCATGCAGGCAGACACGGACAAACGTGCAGATTTTCACGTGGGTTGCAGTGTTTGTTCCTCCGTGTTGTTCTTTGGAAGTGCAATATCTCCTCTTGCAGTATCATTGTATCACGTGTCAGATGTGGGTGGATAAGGTTTCTTATAAAAACAAGAAGTCATCTGACAAAAAATGCAAGTCACAGACTAAATGCTTTGTCTCTTGTCTCTCTCAGACCTGTGGGTGAGCAATGCCACTGGTGTCCAGCTGTGACTGCCCCCACCTGGACTGTGTGGGGGAAATAACCAAGGAGGAACTTATTCAGAAATCTCATGTGAGTCACCTGACAGCTTGACCCTGTCCACTGCTCTATGAAGAATTAGCCACTCCTTAAAGGAAACACTACTTTTTTACACAGCTCAACAAATAATCTATTGTCAATTGACTGAGTCTGAATTAGAGACATCTTTAGTTGTTCTTTTGACTTTGATTTTGTCTCTGTGTAATTGTGATTGTCTTCATCATTTTCTAGGGCCAGTGTCAAGACTGTAAAGTTGGAGGACCAAATTTGTGGGCTTGTTTGGAGGTAAGTTAATTCCTGTCTGCAAAAATATTTTTGTTTTTAAGCTATTACCTTATATGACTTATATGAATTTTCTATATCTCTTTCTCTCTCTAGAGTGGTTGCGCATATGTAGGATGTGGCGAATCTCACACCGACCACAGTACCGTCCACTCACAGGTAAGAGTGATCAGGACTGTATTTGCCTTTCAGATGGGCAATGACAATTCATTTTTTTTAAAAGAGAGCTGAAGGCAAAGAACTGAAAGTCTTAGTTGTGATTATAAATTAAAGCTATAACCCAGAGAGTAGTGTAGGTGTCAAAAGAGAGGCAGAAGAAACATGGATAACAGTCAAGGACAGCAATATTACTTCACGTCCCAGGAGCCGTGACTTGAATTAAAACCGCCCCCAGCATCACTTTATTTTTTTAGCATTTTCTCTGCACTGTCAAAGAAGCTGCACATGTAACATTTGAGCTTTTTAAGAATCTGCATTGTTAAAAACCATCAAGCCAACTCTGCCTGCCCACATCTCCACATTCAGTGCAGTTTCAGCAGTGGATCATTCATTATTAATTGCCATTCCTCTGGGAAGTGGGGGAGATTCACTTGCTCTGTCAGTTCCATGGTTACATTATCTGCCCCTCCTGGCTTTTCTACAGCTTTACTCATCCTCTAGTGTCCTCTCTGTTGACTAAGACTTTTACTCCAGCCAAGTAGGGTTAGAAAGAGGGGCATAAAAGTAAACCTCTTATTTGCTCAGCTTATGAAAATCAGCATAACTGCTGAAATCTTTGTCTCTTAGAGCCTGTAAGTGGTTTTCAGAAGTGGAGATCTCAAGTCGGATATTAGATAAAGAGCTTGCTGTTCAAGAAATTTAATTTAAAATGATATACAGTGTGTGTTGCCTTTTCTAGGGCACCCGAGTGTGCCGCTTTCCAGCAGCCTTTTGTGTTTTACCAGTGGCAGTCATCTTTAAATCTTATAAGAAAGAAGGCCATGTTTAATTAGTGCTCTAGGTGCCCTTGAGGGGAGGGAAACATTTTAATCTCTTCATTATGTAGTGAGAAAAGACTCAGTAGATCAGATGCAGTCAAACTGTGTAAATTTATTTACCACTGTGTAGTTATAATCAAATTAAAGCACTACTTTGTGTTGAAAACGGGTCACTCAAGAAATGTTACGCACAAAAACCGAACTGAAATAAATGCATTAAATGAAAATGCTTTATGCATTTGTTCAAATACCACATATCCACTGACAGAATCACTGTGATAAGGACAGCAGTTGCCAGCAGTGTTTCTTATCTGAGTTCAGTCCGTATTATCTCAACTGCGCACAAGTTGGTCGGGGTGACAGTGGTGTGTTTCTGTTTTGCAGATAAAACCACATTCAGCCTGCGTCTTTATAGCATATTTGTGATGCAGTTGTTCCTCTTCAGCATCATAAATACACTTTATGGTGTTTATTTTTTGCCAAAATATAAAATAAGTACGATTTTGAGCATTTAATCAAACAAGACCTCAAATGAATTGTCCTGAAGTATCATGATAAAAGCTACTAACAGTTCAGTGTAATTCATAACCTTAGGCAGGCTGGTTAAACATCCTCTAAGCTCTATTAATTCAGGTTGTAGTTAATGCCCTACCTGTACTTCCCCTTCATAAATAATCTAAAGAGAGAAGTTTCATGGTCTGCTCTGTTGTGTTTGCTCTATCAGCACCGCTCCACTCTGCCCCTCTGTGTCAAGGCTTACACTGTCCTGATGAATAATGTAGAGTCTGCTGGTCGGCAGCTGCACACGTTCAGTCTCCTGATGACCTGCCGGCCTGTTGGTGTTTGTCATAGTGGGAGTGGGTCAGCAGAACCTGACCGACTCTTGTCTGCCCTGCTGGAATTCCCACTTTGCCATTTCCTCTACCACCACTTATAACCTGAGACTTCATTTGGCTTTGGCCGTTTAATATCTGAAAGTGCAAAGACCTTTTAAAGTGTCCAAAATCTGCAGATGTAAATCTCATCAATTTTTATTAGAGTTTTGAGGGGTTTTAGTTTGTTACCCAGAGAAATACCCTTATAAATAAGGGAGGCTAGTTTTGAATTTCACGGTCTTATGAAACAAAGAAGTATGTTTTTTCTTTTGTTGTACTATAGTATTGAAGTGTGTATAGTGTTTTAACAGAAATGCAAATACAAATACAGACATGATCATTTCAGTATCTAAAGACTTTTCTTGAAAGGTTCTGGTTTTTGGACTTGAGGTCAAATAAAACAATTTAAAAACATAAAATAGCAAATTTTAAAATAACAAATCCACCTGTACTTCATTTACCATAGTAGGATAAACAACAACAACCATCAGAGTAAAATTCTTCTCGTTGCAGTTTTAATCCTCTTAAGTACCTGTGGTATAAGGTTTTTGTAAAAGCACTGTGTATATTTCTGTTTTGCCACTATATCGTCAATGACACTGGCATTATATGTCATGAGGGATATAATTAAACTGAAGCTTAATCTTTGGGTTATAACCTTTTGTTCAGTTTGCCAGTGTCAGAGCTTTTGTTTCACTGGTTCATACTGTCTGATACGTTCTGTCAAATTCACTCAAATATCTTTTCTTTAACAACTGTGACTGTAGGAGACGCGGCACAACCTGACCGTGAATCTGACCACACTTCGAGTGTGGTGCTACGCCTGCAGCAAGGAGGTTTTCCTGGACCGTAAAATAAGTCCACACTCACCCCAAGTCAACAGCAAACCCATCCACTCTCTAAAGAGCACTGGTCAGGTAAGAGCAGACACCTGTTTATTTGTTTTATTGTTTTATTATGTACACAGCACAAGGTCAGAATTGTTGCTGAGTCACATAGAGGGCTTGATGATAAACAACAAAGTGAAAAGTTGGTTAGAAATGTAATACATTATGTATGTTCTTTACTATTCTGTGATATTGGAGTGGAAATATTTACACTATCACACAGTTACATAACCATGCACTCGATGGTGTTATTGATCGCCTTGTCACATTTTTATGATTTTATTGGTTGTGCTGTGTTGTTACTCCAGGAAAACAGCAGGGCCCCTGGGAGCCCGACCTCTTTGCGAGTGTCCCCTAATGGAGGCTGTGAAGACCTGGACATGGAGACAGAGGAGGAGGATGACCTGCGTGCCAGAGGTCAGTTTTCACAATAACATGGTAAAATGCTGTAATGTAGCAATAACTAGACTAAAGTTTATAGTAATCCCTGTAGACTGCATTTTTATTGCAGGTCAGCTATCATAAACATCCGTCTTCAAGACCCTGTTAAAGGTCCATTATGTAACATTTTGGAGTGTTTATTGGAAAAATTGAATAAAATACCACCAAGTATGCACTATAAGTCTATCATCACATTAAAATAAAAAATGTTAGGTTTTTGTAACCTTGGAATAAGCCTTACATTTTTATTTTATTTAACCTTTATTTAAATAGGAAGAAGTCTCATTGAGATTAAAAACCTTTTTAAGGGAGACCTGTCCAAGACGGACTGCTGCACAAATACAACACCACAAGAAGACAACAATAAATACACAGCTAAACAAAACAGTGACATCTTTGGGTGTCTGCCGCTTTTCATCCTTAGCATTTATTGACATTAACTCCATAAGCTTCAAGTCCATGTGCAGCTCATTCGATGCTGCAGGTGCAGAATGTACAAAGGCTATTTTTCCAGTTTCCGTGCAGACATGGAGGTAATATGGGAGCGGACCAATAGTAGCCCAAAAAATAAAAACATACCAGTGCCTGAGCCTATGGATGTCCAGAGCAGGTCAACCTACCCCAGAGTATGACTTACTCTGCTGTGTTTCTACAGCGGCCTAAACAAACAAACTGTTTCTCCATTTGTTGCAATCTGCAGCCTCACCATCAGATGTCATTCATTCATACATTCATACATTCATACACACTCAACCTTTGAGTGAAGTTGAATCATAGAAATGCAGTGTTAAACACAATAACGTATGGATCAGCTAGATGTTAAAACATTAATTGGAATATAAATGCCTAACTAAATATTGTAAATAATGCAGTAACACACTTGCTATTTTTTTTAAACCAGCTGCTGCAGATAACATATTTATACCCTATTTTCTTATTATCATTCCATTTTTCAAACTCATAATTCACAAAGTGAGTTGAATCGAGTGTAACGCCACTTAACCAAGTATGACAAAATTGAAATTGAAAGCCTGAAACACAGTAGCTCAGTCATAGTGTTCAAATAGAATAATTTTATCAGAGTGATGTCTGCAGAATATGATAGTCATATAAGATCAGAGCAAATATGCTGCTTGTACTATTGTGAATCTCGTTATTGTAATTCAACAGATGTAATTTGATTTCCAACCAGACATGATGCTGCAGTCTTTAGTCACAGTTGGACACATACAGCAGCAGACTTGATGCACATATTTTTCGGTTCAGGGTGACTTCCAGTTCCGGAGGATACCATTATCTCCTGTTGATTATCACAAAATATACGTGCTTAAAATTCATAGAGAAAGAGTCTGCTACCTATAACCCAGACCATGAAGAAAATCATCACATTTAAAAATCCAGTTATGATTTATTCTGTTTATTCTTTGAGGACACACATTCAATTACTGCTGTGCATATGCCTGCCATCCACACTACACCTGCATTTTAGTCCAGAAAATTGAGAAGTTTGAATTAAACACTGCTGACCTCAATTTAGTTTCAGCTGTGAATGAAACCCCCCCCTCATTTCTTTTAGTTTCACTTTCACTTATTTTCATCTCACATGTGTTCGTGTGAATGCACATTACTCCTGATCCCGAATGAAAACGTCATAGTTGGGGAGTCTCCAGTTAACCGAACCCTAATCTGCATGTTTTGTGGATGTAGATGAAGAAAGCCACACTCACACAAACAGGGAGAGCATGCAGACTCCATTCAGAAAGGCCCTGTTTGCTTTGTGGCACTGTGCTGCCTACAAACAGGATATGCTAATAACTAACTGAGCATACGTTTTATAGTGCTGAATTTGGCAGGTCTCGGATTTTAGCAAACTAAGTGACTCCATGGCAACATCATGATTCCAATAAATATAAAAGTTAGAGTGAGAAAAACCATACATTATAATGGTCTTGTGGGATGGGTGGGGCAGCAATGGTGATTTTGTCTAGTCCATCAACCACAGAAGCTCTGTAAAATATTAATCTAAAAATGGAATGGGTTTCTTTTTTTTTTTTAACCAATATACAACTTTTCTGTCGGCTATTAAAATGTACCAGTGCTTGTTGAGTGGCTTGTTTTAATCCCTGATATATTGTTTGTCCCTCAGGACTCACAGGGCTGAAGAACATAGGCAACACCTGCTACATGAACGCTGCCCTCCAGGCCCTGTCCAACTGGTGAGACCTTGCCCTCTCTTTACCTTTACCCATCTGCACGTGTACACCATGTCCCCTCCTAACTCCAGCTCTGCCCTTTGAACGTACTCCTTTTTTAGTAGCAATTTGATTTTTTACGATTCCCTGCCTACTTCTTTCTGACTGAGAGAAACAACCACGGCCTTTCTCATTTGGGAGAGTGACGGCTGAGTGAAAATTGCTGCATTGCACCATTTGAGATGGCAGAAATGGCCTTTTGCACATCCCTGTGGGGTCTTCAGTTACAATTGAACACCAAGATACATCTGCTCTGCCCCTTTCCTCTACTTTTTCTTTTTCCTTTACCACCATGTCTTTTAATGGGCTTCCCTTTCCTCTTTTCCTCCCAGCCTGCTTCATTTTTATTTTACTGACAATATGTGATCTGCACTTTACAATTAGATTGTGTTGTGTCGTGTTGAATGAAGTTAGGACGCTGCAGCAGTCAAATGCTGTGTTATTACTTACTTTTTTCCTCATCCTTTGATCCACTCTGAGGACGGTTCATTTTTAAATTAAACTGAGGATGTCTAGTCTGGATACGAGCCAAAATGGGGGAAGAATGTAGGTCAGAATTTGCAAACTAAATCACATTCCAGAAATAGGAGGAACTGAGTCTCGCAGCTGCAGAAGGAGGGACCTTTTCTGTAACTTCTCATGGGTAATTTTGAATTTTGAAGGGGTATACTCTTGCCAAGTTGAGGGAACTCTCCACCAGTTTGTCTCTGTCCTACAAATTCCTGTCCACTCTGTATCCATCAGATACAAATCTCCTGTGATAAACCTCTAATTAGTTGGAGTGGGTTTGTTGAGAAGTTTTGTTGGGGAAATTAGCCTCTGTATGTCTTGTTGTGATTAAGTCACTTGCTATTTGTTTTGTCAATGTGTTGCAGTCTCTAGATGTATTGTAGAATAAGTAAAAAAATAGGTACCTTATTGAAATTTCTCTGTGAAACAATACACACTGTATATTTATTAAGAACTGTGTTTATTGCTCACACCCAATAAATACATCCTTCTCTCTGCTACAGCCCACCGTTGACACAGTTCTTTCTTGAATGTGGTGGCCTGGTGAGGACTGACAAGAAGCCTGCACTCTGCAAAAGCTACCAGAAACTTGTTTCAGACCTATGGCACAAGAGCAGGTAAGCCTTTTAAAAAAAAAACAAAAAAAAAAACATTTATTGATCTTGTTGATTTGAAGGAACATGCTGTGCAAAGGTCTCAGGCCACCATTAGATTTGTTGTTTTACCAATGCTATAATAATGACAATACAGTGTATTATTTCTCCATCACTTTATTGGAACACATCCAGAAAATATGGGAAACATGTATGCAGTTTTACACCATCCCAAAATACAGTATTGTTTTTCAACAGGGTTTTGTGTTGTGTTTTTACTTATTGCAGACCCTCCTACGTCGTCCCAACCAACTTGTTCCAGGGGATCAAAGCCGTAAACCCCATGTTTAGGGGATATTCTCAGCAGGTGAGTGTGAAACAAATATGCATATTCATTTTTATTAATGAATTAATCATGATCACATGTTAAACTACTGTTTATGCTTTGTGTGAACTTTGTTGCAATGAGTTCTGTGTTCTGTGTCTCTTATCCGTAACGATGTTTGAGTTTCTCAGTGTGTTCAGAAAATGATTATGTTTGCCTTGCAGGAGAAACTAAAACCTGCCATTGAACCTTTCTCCACATAGATCATGATTTTGTGCTGAGCTGGAGTTATTATGAGCCTCGTGTCCAGACTATTAAGTTGTGCAATATCTCATACAGTCTCTATTTTCTCTTCCACTCCATAACCCTCAGCACGCATTTCTTTTACAGAACTGACATTAGCTCCAGCCCGAATCACTCAGCCAGACAAACTGAATTCTCTGCCTCGCAATCATTCACTCTGAGCAGCAGACTCTCATTTCAGTCTCTCATTAGACCTGAATGTAAATTGCTTGATTTGATTGCAGTAGACGCTTGAAAAGAAAAGGTTCATGGAGTTTAAAAAGACGTTTTGCTGAAACACATTTGTTTTTTTGTCTAGCGTCTGTAAATAAGGGATTTATGTGCCTGAATGGTGAAATAATACAGGGCCTGTTTCCTCTTGGCTTGCCAGTGTTTATTCAGAGGAGTTAGCTGAGGAAGATTCATTTGTCATGCCTCGTTGGGCTGCAGAGCCTTGAAATTAGCATTACTCTGAATGAAGCTAACATTGCAGGTCCTGGGAGAGGGTAGTTCATCTGGCTTGAGAGGGAGATTGGATGTCTGAGGTTCATTTAGTTTGACACATTCTTGACCACTTTGTGTGTGATTTCGTACTGGAGAATAGGGATTTTAACAAAGGAAGTGAAGTAGTTGTTGATTGTAATTTAGGGAAAATAGCTCTTTTAATGGGAAGAGGAAATTAGCAACTATATTTTTTTTACTGATTCCAATGTCCAAAATAAATAATTGAACAAAACAAGGAACTGGTTGAAGTAATGTAACAAACATTTACCATCTCCAGGATTCCCAGGAATTTCTGCGCTGCTTGATGGATCAACTTCACGAGGAGCTGAAGGAGACACTGCCCGAGCCCTATGACCAGTCCAGCAGCATTGCAGTGGACAGCAGCCCAGAGGAGGACAACCACAGTCAGTCTGACAATGACTTCCAGTCATGCGAGTCCTGTGGCAGCAGCGAGAGGGCTGATAACGAGGTGCAGGGTGGAAACGTCCACATGGACGATGCCAATGAGGCCGAGATGCTGATTCCTGACCAAGATGAGATACAGGCCAACAGGGAGTGGCAGAAAGAGAAGAACATGATTAATGATCTTTATCGTGCGGGTGTTCATGGTGTGATGGGTGGAAGCTCTGGTGGGGACGTGGACAAAGATGTTGACACCACCACTGAAAACATACCTATTATCAGCAGCCAGGGAGCCATCAAGGTTCAGGGTAGAACAACAGGTAATTGTAACAAAGAGGCATGCTACCCCATGTTCTCTGTCATTTTTTACTTATTTCTGTAATTAACTAATTGTATTAAATACTCAAAGAAGATATTGAAACTCAAATATGTATCCTGCCTCTCTCTAGATTCCTTCACGGACATCCAGATGTCCAACCCCACAAGACCACAGAGTCCAGTCCCAATGGAGGGACACATTCCCAAAATGTCCAGCAGCCCACCCAAAGCCACCTCTGGCTGGCCGAGCCTAAACCCTGCACACAAAAAAGGTACTCTCATTTAAACAGAGACAGTCATATGTGTACTGAATGCTTTGAAAGTCATGGTGTTTGTAGACTAGTTAAATCATTTTTTGTTTTTACAGATATTAGTTGTGTCTGAAATTGTGTTCATCCACAGTCTCACTTCTCAATGATTGCAACTATGGCAATGTCCAGTGCACTACAAGTTCCCTGAAAAAGATTAAATTGAAAACGTTGGCCACTTCTCAACATCATGGCTGCCATTTTGGTTATGTAGTTGCAGAGAAGGCACCATCAGCGCCTTTTCAAATTTGTGACAATGGAAGAAAAACATTTTACAACGTTATTGTATGGAATTTGGTCTTTATTTGAGCAAAGCAGCCGAGAGATCGGCAAGTCACATAACTCACTTTCCGGTGAGTGCACAACAGCCAGCCATTTTGTGCACTACTGTCAGAATTCTGGGACTGTGGCTACTGTGCTACATGCAAGTGCACTGGCTGAAGTATCTCATTTGAGATGCAGTGATATTGCAAAGCATTCCACTCACATTTCTGTCTCTCTGCCTTTTCCCAGCAGTGACCACATTCTCACCACCAAAGAACAAGCGTCAGAAGAAATACCGCAGTGTCATCTCAGATGTGTTCGATGGAACCATTGTCAGCTCAGTTCAGTGCCTCACCTGTGATCGGGTCAGTTCACTGATTTCACTGAACAGGTTTATACGTCATTGTTTCACAACAAAACCTTTTTACAATTTATGCTCTTGAAAAGGTTTTTGTTGTCTTGATGTAGTAACCACACACTGTCTGCTTGCTTATTTCTATCCATATCTGTGCTACCTTTTTCTTTGCTTTGATGAAGCTGTTGATACAATTGATGAGGAAGAGACTTTGAATTTACTTAGGAAACAGGAGTGCAAAAAGACAACAGGAATGCAAAAAACCCAGGTGTTTTGCTCTGACAGGTCTGTGGAGACCTGTTGTACTGTGAGATAAAATATGAAAAGAAGTGTGGTGCAATGAAGTGAACTGTAAATCGTGTGTAAAGTTATTTTTTCCTCTCAGTTCTTGTGTTAATTATGGATGTGTTGGTCCTCTGATATTTCACATATTGTTATAGCTAGACTTGAAAATAACATTCCGTATAATTCCACTAATATTACAGAATGAGAAAACTCTCAAACTACATGAAGGTCTAAAATGTGGTTATTTACTTGTAGCTGTGTGTGTGTGCTCTGTGTTTGACAGGTGTCTGTGACCCTGGAGAACTTTCAGGATATCTCGTTGCCCATCCCAGGGAAGGAAGACCTTGCCAAGCTCCACTCCTCCACCCATCAGACCTCCCTGGTAAAAGCAGGCTCATGTGGAGAAGCTTATGCACCACAAGGCTGGATAGCTTTTGTCATGGAATACATCAAAAGGTGTGCGTGAGTGATGTCAATGTTATGTGTATTTACATTTTCACACCAGGCATTAGTAGCTCTCTGCTTTGCTCCTTTTGTTCATCATGTACTCTTGTGTATGTTTCTATTTTCAGCTGGTTCTGGGGTCCAGTTGTTACACTACAAGATTGCCTTGCAGCTTTCTTTGCCAGAGATGAACTAAAGGGTAAGCGAGTGGGTGTAAATCTGCTCCACCAGCACAAACACAGAAGAATAATTCCTCAGTAACTGTGTTTGTTTATTTATTTTAGGAGACAACATGTACAGCTGTGAAAAATGCAAAAAGTGAGTACAGACTTCTGGTACCTTCAATAAATACTGAACTGGACTGCTTATTTTACTTTAACTTTAAATAAACACTGTCTTTTCCCATCCCTTTCCCTGTTAGATTACGAAACGGAGTCAAATTTTGCAAAATGCAAAGCTTGCCAGAGGTACTTTATAATACATAAAACCTAAATTTAATTTTCGTCAGTTTTCACATATTCTTTTTTTGAAATAAAATGTCTTTGTGCTTCCTTTACTCCAGATCCTGTGTATCCACTTGAAGCGCTTCAGACATGAGCTGATGTTCTCCACTAAGATAGGCACCCATGTCTCCTTCCCGCTCGAGGGCCTGGATCTGCAGCCTTTTCTGGCCAAAGACAGTTCTGCCCAGACCACCAACTATGACCTGCTGTCAGTCATCTGTCACCACGGCACTGCCAGCAGTGAGTGGGCACAGTCACTCCCCCTTTTCTGCAGCAGACTGGTGCATGTGCCAACTGATGGCAGATGCACCAGTCGGTCCTGCATTCATTAGCCTATTGCAAAAACATTCTCATGTACTTGTTAGGTTTGTGAATACAGCTCTAATGCCATTCCTCTCATTCCAGGTGGCCACTACATAGCCTACTGCAGGAATGATGTGAACAATCTGTGGTATGAATATGATGACCAAAGTGTGACCGAGGTGTCTGAATCCTGCGTCCAAAATGCTGAAGCCTATGTGCTCTTCTACAAGTAAGCAGCCATGCTTACTACTTCTAATACTAACTGCGTTCAGGCATGAATATTTAACTAAAAATGTCCAGAGGGGCTGTTTTTGAGAACAGAGTTGATTGCAAATCAGATATTTTCTGCAGTTTTTTCTGCTAGCACCTAAATCAAATTTCTGGAAAATGTAAGAGTCAGCCCATGTAAGAATCAAGGTAGTTGATTACACTCCATATAGGAGCATAGCTGATTTAACAAAGGGACAATCTGCATAGCAAGTGGAAGTCAAAGTGACTGGATGTTGACCCAGTGCAGAGGATGAGTAACACAGACAGGACGTCACTGAACAGAGGATGCCTCCAAAGGAAAATTGGCTCAGCAAATGTGTGTTTACAAGGAGCTATGAGACCAGAGAGGCAGTCACGTGATTCAAGAGTCATTGAGAGGAATTTTATAATAATAATAATAACATAATAAACTTTACTTAGATACCACTTTTTCTTAACAAATGTTACAAAGTGCTTAACAGTCCAGTCAAGCCTAATCAAATATTAAAAGGAGTTTTGTCTGGAAAGGCAAGAAAAGAAATAAGCCACACAACAGTTCACACAACGAGCAAACACTAGGCATCAGGGGAGAGAAAAAACTCCCTTTTTACAGGAAGAAATCTCTGGCAGAACCAGACTCAAAGATGTGCAGCCATCTGCCTCGGTCGGTTAGGGTGAGACAGAAATAGTGGGACAGGGGAGAGGTGGGGGAGAGAAGGAGTAACCAGGTGCACAGGGATAAATAATAAATAATAAATATCATAAATAAGACATGGCTTCAGTGTTTGATAGTGTCATTTACACTATCCATTCTAATATAACCACTATATGGATCGACAGACATTATCTCCTTGACTTCCTGTTGACCACCCATGCCTGCATTGTCTGGAAAAGTGTTCCTGCTGTGGTGAATGCATCTGACCTACAAAGTCTCGTGCTGCATTCTTCATGTGTGAACAAGAAATTCCAGACCTACATTTCAGGCCACATTTCTACCATTCAAGTCTGAAAACAGCTTTTAGACAGCTGTAAATAAGACAACAACTCTCGTTATTGTATCATTTAAACATTCACTGTGCTGCTTTGATACTGACAACTCACTTCTGATTAATCTTTTTCCAAACGTGTTCCTGTTACAGAAAGAGCAACGAGGACGCAGTGAGAGAACGTAGGAGGGTGTCGGGTTTATTCAGCATGATGGAGCCCAGCCTTCTGCAGTTCTACATCTCCCGTCAGTGGTTTAACAAGTTCAAGACCTTTGCTGAGCCAGGGCCCATCTCCAATGATGACTTCCTGTGTTTGCATGGGGGTGCGTATGACGCAATTGCTTTTTTTTCGTAAGTGAAACCGGACAGAGGTCAAAATGTCTCCAAGTAGGAATTCTTCTCCTTGCTGTGTCCGAACAGTTTGGAGAAAAATGGTGCTCCACTTTCACTACTTAAGCTGAAAGCAGCTTTCGCTTTCATCTTGGCCAATAGCAGACTTCAAAAGAGGGTTTTACTCGTCTTTGTGCAGATGATCCTTCTTTTTCCTTTTATTAGGAAAGACAGGAGGATTCTTGAAGGGTTTGTGCCGATATGGCTTTCTTTTTTTTGTCCTCTATTCATGCTTGACATTGTGGGGCTGAAAATAATGATTATTATACAACTGCAAGGCTACAGTGGCTGTAATGATGTGTTCAGTTTAAATAAGCCCCATCAAGTTATTTCCTTCTTTGCATCTCCTAGTACATGATCAGATTGATAAGCAGAGATTATGTTAAGTGAAACCATGATTCTGTGATTCAGTATCGCAGCTTATTTTTAAAGCCAGGTGAACCTGCTAAAAAACAGGCTTCCAGTTGCCAGTTTTTCTTTTTCCACCTCTGCGTCACCTGTGTGTGAAATATAACGGGACAAACTGATCAGAAACAAAAATCAGTGTTACCGTTGTTACTATTTTGTGCCAATTTTAAGGCGCTAATATAATTAACATTAAATCAAATATGTTGAGTGCTATCCTAAGTTGTTAAAAGTAAGGGTTGCTATAAACATTCATGGCTAATAGCTCTGCTTACCTCTGTAAGATGAATGCACATCTAAGAGTTGCCCTGGAAATGACACCAGATTCACATCACTGCAAAAACTGAAGCAGGAAAGGAAGAAGTTATCATGTTCACCCCGGTCTTGCGGCCCCACTAATGCCGATGGGAGCTGAAGCCAATAAAAAGCCCCAAAAAAACATTCTCACTGGTCAAAAACCGTGTTATTTTGACCAGTGGGAATGGGATATATCAGACATCCTAACATCACAGAGAGGGCTGTCTCTTTGAGTTCTGACTCTTGATTGGAAGTGTATTGGTATACTAGAAGGATTTGTCCTTGGTTTTCTGTCAAAATCCTAAAACCATGTCACTGAACTAACACTCTAGATTAGTGATAGCCTTCAGAATATAGCCCTCTTTATTGTGTATTTTGGCTCACTTATGAGAGCAGCTTTAATATTCACACTGCATCACAACTATTTTGTTTTCTACATGATGTCTCTACACAAAGATATTATGTTTTCAAATGTGACACTGTTTATTAATGTCAGCTGGATATTTTCATTGTGTTTCATCAGGAGTGCCTCCCAACAAAGCAGCTTTCATCAATGACCTGGTGATAATGCTACCGCAGAACGTGTGGGATCACCTTTACAGCAGGTACATGCAGCAGGCAGGCAAGCTGTGAGAGTGACTGGAGGCTTTCAACATTTTCAGATCTGCCATGTTCTCATGAGTGTGCTATCGTTGCCTTTGTAGTGTTAATTTCATCTGTGTTGAGTTAATGTGGACTGTTCCTCGCAGGTATGGAGGGGGGCCTGCTGTCAACCACCTGTACGTTTGCCACACATGCCAGGTTGAGATAGAAAAACTGGAGAAAAGGCGCAAGTCTGAGCTGGACATGTTTGTCAGGGTAAGATATTTAAACACACAGAACTGTTTGCAAAAGGTTTAGATCAATGCTATAATGTTCCATACAGTATAATCATTTCTCAATCACTTTGTTAGAACACATCCAGAATATACAGGAAACATGCAGTTTTAAAATACCAAATGCTGTAAAGAAGAATGTTTCTCAGGCTTTGACAGGGCTCACCCTGTTGTAAATTCATGTACCATTAAAATAGTCTTGGAGACATTATTATAGGTTGAAATCCTACATGCACTATTCTGTAGGCAAAACATTGAGCACTGATTTTAGTCAGATACAGTACAAACTGCTGCGAGTGGTAATTAATTGTGTGTAGCGATTACTCTTATGTGTACAGAGCACAGACGAATACTCGAGTCTGTTTAACCAGTTGATGCACCTGGCAGAAGATGAACGGTGATAGTCTGATGAAAGCTTTATCATGAATACATTGGGACAGATGCACATGTTATTAGCTTTAGTCGGCTTACAAGAAGAGCAGGGATTGTCATTTCCAAGAAAGATGAAACTGGTGCAGTGTGGTGTTAAGAGTGTCTTTAATTGGAATAAGTACCAGAGAGAATTGATTAGGTTTCCATCTCCTCTCCTGTAAATCCTTTAAACCTCACATTTTCTTTCTTTTTTTGCTCCCATCCCCCTCGTTTCTCCTCCCCATCCTCTTGCATCCTTTCCCCTCCCTCTTGTCTCTGCCGATCACTCCTCCCCCATTTCCTCTCTCCCACTGTAGCTGAACAAGGCGTTCCAGGAGGAGGAGTCTCCAGTGGTCATATACTGCATCAGCATGCAGTGGTTCCGTGAGTGGGAGGGCTTTGTCAAAGGAAAAGACAACGGTGATTGGACAAGTCTTGTATTTCCAGCCCAGTCTGGTTTAAATGTCTTATTAAAGAGCTAAATCTGTTCCACTTTGACACTAGCATGTAATATTTCATATCTGGTAAATTGTTATGAATGATAAAAATAGACTGATGTGATTTTTGTGTGCGTGTGTATGAAAATGTATATTAAAAATGTTACATATAGTACAGTGTATAGTCAGGAAAGGACACCGTCTCATTACCAAAAGCAGCTCATGATCAAAAGAAACTGTGAAGTTCCATTTCTTGCTTTGATTAATCTTCAAAGACTGCTTTATTCCCCTGAGTGAAGATGTCTTCCTGCTACAACAAAATGAAGCTCACAGTTTTATTTATTAATTTTTTTATTCCACTGGCACTCAGTTTTTTTTTTCTTGCTTTGTGATGTCAAATCTATTTATAACAGCTTCCATCTGGCACGTCAGCATACGGCTCTTTCCCTCTGACTTCTGCTCCTCTAATTGTTTTCTTTCTTAAGCAAGCAGGGTGCCTGTGTTGCTTCTCCAAATGTGACAAAAACACTTGACATTTGCAACATCATTGCTGTTTGAAATAATTAGTGATGAAATTATGTTTAAAAGCAGCCCCGCGACCCCCATGTAGAGCATAAAGTGGTGGACAATGGATGGATGGAAAATAGATTATTATTATAATTGTATAACTTGTCTTTTCTTCAACTTTAAGATCCACCGGGACCCATTGATAATTCCAAGATTACAGTTAACAAGAATGGGCATTTAACACTCAAACAAGGTACTATTGTTATTATTATTATTATTATTATTATTATTATGATTATGCATTTATGCTGTCGAAAGGTATAACTTCAAAAATTTTCTGACAATGCAGGAGCTGACTCGGGGCAGATCTCTGAAGAAACATGGAACTTTCTCTACTCCATCTATGGCGGCGGTCCATTAGTGACGGTGCGGCCAAACGTCACCCACCAGGAACCGGAGTCATCACAGTCAGAGGAGAAGATTGAGGTGGAGACGCGCTCTGTTTAAACAAGCACTTGAGAAGAAGAGAAGACATGGAAAAGCCTTTTTTTAAATTATTTTGCACTTGACTTTTATTTCATAAGCATTCAAACAAAGGACCTCATCATTATGGCTACATGAAAGCCTTCAACAGCTGATAAATGGAAGTAATGTTTAAAAAACAAACAAAAAAAAAGTTTGTCATTTTGTACAAAT
The DNA here is from genome assembly GCF_958295425.1 of Solea solea. Lineage (NCBI taxonomy): Eukaryota > Metazoa > Chordata > Actinopteri > Pleuronectiformes > Soleidae > Solea > Solea solea. Next base: position 4,536,783 of record NC_081134.1, on the reverse strand, counting down.
ATGTATAAAGAGCTCTTCTATTTCTATTAGCACTGTAATATTTATGTGTCAGGTTATTTTCAAAACCAAGCATTTTAAGTATGTGCAGCTAAAAATTCCACTGAATGCCATATTTCTTTTTTCTTTCTTGACCAAATGAGCACATATTGTTTGTCCAAGTGTCTTGTGTTGCTAATATCGTTGAATCAATACATTTTTGCTGTAGCTATATCACACATTTTTCCTGTTGTAAGAGAATATTGTGTCATGAAAATCATAAGGTTATGAAGGGACTAAATACTGACTAGTCTCAGGTATGAAATTTGTGTTTTTGCACTGTTATGTATACATACAAATTGGCATGCTTACGCTAATGTCTGGTTTGTATTTGAATGTACCAGTACTGATGGTGACAGTATGTTGGTCAAGATTCAGCACTTGGTTATTTATCACAGAAGGGAGTGATTTAATATGATGTTCATAGATTTGTTCTTTTTGTAGAAAATAAGTGGCAGGCAAAGTCTGTTAAGTATGCATGCTTTAACACTAAATTCAAGTTTAACATCACATGTACTTGCATGTAAATGCAAAGCTGCTCATGAAATGTGCGCAACTCACTATCTGGATTTATCCCCATTGAATTGTACAGGCAAGAAAAAAAACATTAGCATTACACAATCATCATCAGCAGTAGCTATGTAATTAATTAAAGGCATTATTTTTGTGTATATGGCCATGGCATTGCTTAATGTGTTGGCTGATAGGGTGTAAACAGTATGCTGTAAGTTTTGGCATATGGACACTTGAGAAAGTCCTACCCTGATTTCTGATGGCTGACAATATTAAAGACTTATGAAAATGCGTTCAACATTGTGGTCACATCAATTATGTCACCCTCAGCTCATTTCCACAAGGTTGAGTGCTGTTAGCTGTGGAATAATGGCTCAATTTAACAAGGAAAGTCAAATACAATGCGTAATAAATGTTTTAAAAGTGAATAAATAAACAGCCGCCTATTATGTCAGATTAGTCTGAGAATGTGTGACATACTTTAAAGTCCTGACAGGGGCAAAAATGTACAGTATAGTGTTGCATTTGGACGAGCGCGGCTGAATAGGCTCACACACCCCGAGACTAGTTGACTGGACTGAAAACATGGCTGCGGCCGAACGTGCAGCAAATTTACGGAAGTGAGGTATGTGTAATTCTTGGGCTTCAAAAGATAGTTAGAAGTGTGTCTCCAACGCGTTACTTAGGGCACAACAAATAACAGACCCTGTATGTGCCAGCCCACCTAAAACGTCTATGACCGGCATTGTTCGCAATACACTAATACATCGGCAAAGTTATGCGCCGAACAATCAGCTAGCTTGGCTAGCTAGTATTAACCTGCTGCGGCTAACCGTAGCTGCTAACTGGTTGGCAGTTGCCGTTATTCTACTTGGCTCCTAACCATGCTGCTCCTATTTGTACGCGGCAGTAGAAATGTAAACCTCGGCGAACCATGAGGTTAGTAGCTATTTCCTTCATTCTGCATAATGTGTTGTTGGTTGGTTTTAACGCCTGTGTTAGTAGTCGAGCTAATTAGCATGTGCCCGATGTTGGAAACGTTAGTGGAGAGGTTTCTTCTGAAATCGCCACGATTCTCCTCTGCATGGTGCGATTAACGGGAAATCAGCGGAGGTAACGTTAGCCAACTCGGCTAACTAGTCGTTCATAAGTAAAAACAGAAAAAAATAGCTAGGTTATATTTTAGCATACTTGTTCTTATGGGTGTCGTGAAAGGCGCGCCATGTAATATGTGGATTTTATGAGTGCAACAGTCTGCGGTTTGGTGACGGAAGTGTTAATGCTGTATATTTAGCTCGGGTTGCTAAATGTAAGATAGTTTGCTGATGTTAGCTCGCTATACGGCAAGCTATGTCAAGTAGCGTGCGCTTGGAAGTTGGTTCATGCTAACACCTAGCATGCTGCCCAGCTCTATGAACCACCTGTGTTGTTCTGCCTAAACATGTGTGTGGAGTTTTAACGATGAACTGTACAGTTCGCCTAACGCAAACTTGTGTTCACTTAACCCGACTACACAGGTGTCTTGAGTGGGGACTTCAATTGTATCCTCGTGTCTCTCAACTTTGTCTACACTGGGCTTGTCACAGCCGTTTACCCATGATGTTGGGGTTTGAGCTATTCTCGTCGGCATGGATACCAACACCACTTCGTGGATTTTGTGTTGCCCGTAGGCCCTGTGGAAGTGTTAAACTACAGGTCAGAAACAGGAACGAACATACCCACACAACGGTAAAACAGCACAGAACTAGTTTGTTTATGTCGAATGACATTGCTCACTAAAAAAACAGGTATCTTAGCTGCTGACTAGCCTCCACATTTAACTCGTAGAGGGTCAAGTTGGTCTTTAATTTCAAAGCGCATTTCATGCCCATAGCAACACAAAGTGATTTAGAAGATAATTATACATTTTAATACAAACATCTAATTTGAAATTATTTAAAGAACATGCATACATCCATATCGACATGCATATATGCTGCAGACTAGCCACCACATCTGACTTATATAGTATGTTTGATTATGTACTGCAAACTTGAGTTTAGAACTTTAAAATCTCACTGAAGAGATTTTGTTGGTCCATAAAGTCCAATGAGCCATCCACAAGTCCTGTAGTGTTTATCATAATGCAGCTAGCACGTGTTTAACACAACTACACTATCTAATGTGCTTCAGTGAAGAAGA